>NC_040077.1:53127175-53429350 GCF_003369695.1 Bos indicus x Bos taurus
ACGGGGGAGCCTGGTGGGCTGCCATCTATGGGGTCGCACAGAGTCGGACACGACTGAAGCAACTTAGCAGCAGTAGCAGCAGCAGAGAGACTAACACACACACAACTTTATTATTATAGGTTAGTGCTCAGTATCAGTTAGCTATACAAAGTATTCCAAGTATTTTTTAAACATATTATCAAAGGTAAAAAAAATGCTAGAGACAATTGAAAATATAAGATGGAGTTAGGTCACAATATGTAATAACACATTGTAATAACATATATGTAATCACAACAGTAATAATAACTGAACTCTTGAGAAAAATGTAAGTTGAAGACATATATAAACAAATATTCATTTCTTATCAGTTCAGTTCACTCAGTCGTGTCCAACTCTTTGCGACCCCATGGACTGCAGTACGTCAGGCCTACCTGTCCATCACCAGGATATCACCGTCATCAGCCCTGTCCATCACCATCATCACTGTTTCATATAAACTTCTTTAAATGACTCTGTATTCTTTTCTTTCCTGGGTTTTTCCCCTAAGCTACTGTTAAACTGTGAAAGTACATACTCATAAAATCTTTTTTTATTGCATAAATGTTGTTGATTTGATGAGGGAGAGAAAAGTTTTCTTATTTCTCTTTTATGTTTTCTTTATTGTGTGAGAAGAAAGTGTTCTGATCATCTTTTTAAATAATGAAAACAATAATAACTGTTCCCAGGAGAATAAGAAAGCAAAGAGAAGGCTTTGTTTGACTTATCTGTGATAAGGCACTTTTGTGCTTCACGTTTTGTGAGTTGAAAAAAGAGATGTACACAACACTTGCATGCCCTTCTATTACGACAGTTTATGCTTCCTATACAGCTTATTTAACTCAAATGCCTGGGAAATAGACACAATTACCACCTTATGGAATGCCACTTAACTTTAAACGTTCCCTATAGAATAGAAACCTACTTCATCAAAATTTATCTCAGTTTCTCAGGAATTATTTCTCCTGTAGGCTTCTGATTTTTTCTGTGCAATTTTAAAATTTAACTCAAGATTGCTTAGGCACAACTATGATATAAAAAGACAGAAAATATTCCCACACTCAGGGAGTTTGTTCACAAGAGTTCCTGTGAAAGAGCTGTGTCCTACGCTCATGTACACTTTAATCATTCACTCTTTCAGCTGTTATCAATTTAAAACCAATGAAACTCCCACACTGAGTCCATTTGAGCAGTCAATTTTAATATCTCAAGGCATCTGTAGTTATTCTGAATTGGCTGCAAAAGCAGAACTAACAAGTTAAGCTCTAACCATAAGTCGACATCAGGCTGGTAAACCATACATCAAACGCAGACAGTTAGTCAATACTCCAGTACGAAAAACCAACTAGCATTTTTAAGAAGCGCAATATATTCATAATATGTTTGGCAGTCTGGTTTGCATTGCTTCCTTGATGGCTGTGCATTTAACTTTTTAGTCAACAGGGTGCTTTTTGCACTGCCGAGGCAACACATTTGAGGGAAAAGTGGTCTAGTCTTCCCATGTATGGGTAATAATTTTAACACGAGAATAAAAGGGATGGAGGAATGTGCCCTTTGTGAATAAGAATACAGAAAGTGTCTTAATAGTGGCTTTTTATAAGAAAACTCTTTCAACCATATGTTCTGGATCTTTGAGCACAGTCTCGATTTCAAATATTATGTCATTGTCAGGCCATGTGTCTCAATTTTGTGTTTGGAAAATATGGTTGGTTGAAATACCTCTTTCTCTCCCAGGAATGACTCCATGACAGGACTGTTGCCTCCCATAGAGAAAAGACAATGAAGAAGGAGGAGTATTCAAACAAGATCAAGGCAGTCATCACTTCAATCAAATTATTTCCAAATTTTGGGGGCTCCGGGGGCCCTGGGCAAGGGGGAGTGAAGGGTATTTATGACATATAGCTGCCTATTCCCAGAACTCTTTTATGTACTTTTATTTTATCTTCAAAAAGAAAGGACATATTAAAGAGAAATATCTAAGGAGGAACAATGCTACATAAAGTTTATGTTTTCAGATCTGTTGCCCCAGAAAATGCTTTGATAAAACACACTTAGAGCAACATAGTCAATTTCAAAGGAAAGTTGGGAGATAATACCTCCTCATGTTGCAGTGTGACTAATACTGACAGACCACCAATTATGATTATCCAAATTCTGATATGGCATCTTGCCTCTTTCCCAGAGAAAAGTTGAATATGCTAGAATAGTATTTTTGTGATACAGAGTTATTTTTCTGATGATTAAATTTTACAGAGGCTGGTCAAATTTCAATGTCACTAATCAGATAAGGTAACAAGTCAAAAGAGATATTTTTATATTGGACAAGAGAGATATTTTTATATTTGTTCCCCCCAGTAAAATGATACATTTCTTTTTTTCCTTTATGTTGGGAATTTGTGGAACATTTCTGATTTATAATAGACATGAATTTAAGAGGAAAGATTTGTAGGCCACACTGTCAGTGATGCTGGAGGAAATAAAAAGAGCACTATATCAATCTTTGTTGTTGTTTACTCACTAAATCGTGTCCTACTCTTTATGACCCTATGGACTGTGGCCCACCAGACTCCTTTGTCCATGGGATTTCCCATGCACGAATACTGGAGTGGACTGTCATTTCCTACTTCAAGGAATCTTCCCGACTCAGGGATCGAACCTACGTCTCCAGCAGATTCTGTACCACTGAGCCACTAGGGAAGCCCATTTTCATGTTAAGATATGTCAAAATGAATTATTGATGGTAACATATCCACTCCAGTACTCTTGCATGGCAAATCCCATGGATGGAGGAGCCTGGTGGGCTGCAGTCCATGGGGTCACGAAGAGTCTGACGTGACTGAATGACTTCACTTTCACTTTTCACTGTCATGCATTGGAGAAGGAAATGGCAACCCACTCCAGTGTTCTTGCCTGGAGAATCCCAGGGACGGGAGCTGCCATCTCTGGGGTCCCACAGAGTCGGATACGACTGAAGCAACTTAGCAGCAGCAGCAGCAGCAACATTTCCTATGCTCGTAGCCATCCACATATCTGCTGAATGTGGACCCTCATGAGGAGAAACTGGTTGGGAGAGCTCTGAATTGTATCATCTCCAGAGACACAGTCAGCATACATACAAATGGACTCTCGAATTCCAGTCATACCATGAGTACCTCCTTTTCCAAGCACTATGAAAAACTGAATTCATCTCACTATATATGAAGCATTTATACACACATTTGTTCAAGTTATCCATCTCCCGGTCAGAAAGAAACTCTGGTTTCCTCTCCCTCCATTATCCATCCCACTACAAAATGAAATCAATGTATTTTCAGCAACAGAATTACAACTACAAAGGAGAAGGTAAAGTGCCAGCACTGGTTTTGGATGCAGTCTGTACAGTCTACCGAGGTCCTGAAAAGCTAACAAGAATTCAGCTGAAGAATCTTCCCCTGCCTGTGAGCTGGGTTTAGGAGTCATGAGGGAACTGTGTGGTATGAGAACACCTGCTGGAGAACAGCAGGGTATCAATAATAAATGCTAACCTTTAAAAGAGGGACTCCTGTGAACACTGACGAGAGCCCTGCATCTTTTTCTTCTCTTCAGGTGGTTTCATGGAGGAAAGATTTAGGATGTGATTAGAGGATTGAGCGGTCATAGACCGCCTCTCCAGAGGGCAGCACAGCAGCCTTTTGACCCAGGAAGGAAATAATCACATTGGCCTGACTTGGTCATCTGCAACTAGTTGAGGATATGCTTCAGAGAGCAAATAAACTTGGGCTGGTGCAATGTCAGGGATGGGAGGAGAGGCTTCTTATCCTGTACATGATCTACAGACACATGCATACATGCCCAAACACATATGCACAAACACATACAATTTGAATTAGAGCACAGAGTATGCTTAAAACATGGTTTATTACAAAACAAAACCTGTCTCTACCTGGTACTGTTTCCTTACTGGTGCTCATGCTGATTTCTTCTTACTTTATGAAAACTTGTCAGTCCTCAAACTGGAAGGCTTAAAAACAATATTTCGAACTGTCACCAAGATTAGACTAACTCTGTAAGCTGTGCCAAAACACTGGGCAGTCTTTTAATAATAAATAGTCCATGGAATGGCTAAACCCAACATCTTCTGCCAGGACAAGAATTAATATGGGTTTTAGAGGCCATTGGCTAACAACAAAATGCCAGTATGCTATTTTCAAATCAACTGGGTCTTATTCATTTTATATTCTCCGTATTTAGAATGCTGTTACTAGGAATACAGTCAGCTTTAGTGCTAAAGGCTGATATTATCCAGAACTTTCTTTTACCTAAAAAAACCCAGAGATCTTGAGAACTCAACTCAAATGTTAGTAATATAATTTAAAGGAAGAAAAAAGGAGAATAGTAGAAAAATAATATTACCTGCAAACATATGAAATATAGTAGTTTATAGCAGGAAATTACAGATAATATCATTTTGTAGTACTAAAAATCAAGTATAGGTAAGTCACCATCTCAAATAATATATTCTAATGAATGCTGTGTGAAAAGTTCTCCTTCCATAAGAAAATAAGTTCTTGAGCCACAGGGAAACCAAGTCATTACTCTGGCTCATTCTTTCCCCCCTTACCTCATTTGCTCGCATTTCTGGACCTCATTTCTCTCTTGTTGCTCTGAAGTTATTTTGCTTTTAATATCTCATAATATCAGGATCATTTCCTCTCTGGATAACAGGCTTTTAAAAGACATGGGCTTAACCTGCTAGCCAGGTGCACTTTTTCCTCAACATTTGCCATCTTTCATGGTGACCTGTATTTTATTATTGAACAAAAGCTAGCTATGTGGTACTCTATTATGAACACATTTGCTCCCAAGAGCCTTTAAATAACAGAAACTGCCTGGGAACTATAAATGCAGAGGAACCAGGAAGCTTATAGGCCAAGATAAAGCAGCTTAAGGTTGGCTATTAATTTTGGCTAATATTAAATCATGACACAGCTCACACGTAAGGATCACAGTTCAATTATGAACCATAAAGAAGTTTAAAGAAAAGAAGATTTACAAGATATTTTTAAGCACATTAATGCATATTGTGGAAGTTGTGAGAGTATTTCAGGCCCAAGCAATGATAGACCCATGCCCCAGTATATAAATTCAAATATAATTATTCTCAGACTAACACTGATAATGTGGCAAGTTGGAGCATATCTCTACTCAAAGGTATATTGCAGTGTTGCTCATATATATTTTGCTTAAACTAACAATGTGACAGGTAGGTTACTTTGTCATACATTAGCTCTAACAAATTACTTTAAAAATACTGTCCTCTTAACTCAATGATTTTGCTATTCATAAACATGACTGCTGAAACTTTAGGGCTAATAACTTGTATCAGCAACTTGGATGGCAAAGCTTTCTTTACTCTTTAGTAGAACATATATTTTACAAAAGTACTGTGATGTCAAAGATATTATTTTCTCATATGCCAGAAACTTAAACAATTGTCTGTTTGGATAATTATTAAACATTTTAGCAATTGGATGACACCATGTTAGTGGGTGTAGATAGAAAAGAAAATGAGCTCATGCCCATTTTTGTATAAAGAGTACCATAATAAAAATTACCCAAAATGGTAAATATGAGCCAATTGCAAATGATTTTTACACTTTCCTTGAAGAAATGAATTACTGCTTCCTTTCCTTGATACTTGTCTGGATTAATTTCTCAAACATTAAAAGAATACTTGAGAGAGTGTTTTCCTAGGGTCATCTTGGTCATGATTTCCTCTATAAACATAAGTAAGAAAAGAAAGAAGGGGGGAAAAAGGAAAGAAAGATGAAATCAAGGAAGGAAAGATAGAAGGAAGGAAGGAAGGAAACAAGGGAGCTGCTGAATGTTTAAGATAAGTTGGGCACTATGGGAGATTCTTTCATTTACATTTAAAATAAATAAACTTAAATATAATTTCATTTGAATTTTATGATGTAAATTTTATAAACCCAAAAGTTGATAACCAAATATTAAATTTATAACTGATAAATGAGAGAATTTACCTTTAACTTAGTCACATTCTAAAGCTGTTATGCTTTCAAATAAACTCAATTCTCTTAATTATAAAAGAGAGTTGAAAATTTTCTCTCACTATAAAAAATTGTACACAGATTTATTCAGTTTAGCAAAAGTATATAAGGCATACACTACCCTATGGAGATATTTGATATTTCAAGCAGGTTTGATAGTTCCTATAGATCACCCTAGAGCAAAAACATACCACTGACAAGCTAGCTCTACCCATGTATGCAGAATTACAGCTCATTTTTGTGGAGCCTCATTTTGTAACAAGAACGAAGAGCAATGGCCAACCAGACATGGGGGTGAAGTTACTAATGTGATGGAAAGAGAATCAGACAAATATATGAGTAAAAGGAATGCAGATGACATTGATGATTCAAAGAAGAGAAAATCTTAAAATTAAAAGTCCAAAACAACAGCAAATTGTAATTTATACAAGTTGATAAGTTAGAAAAAAAATATAATCTATTTTCTATTTTCTCTCTTATTCAATGAATTAACGTTTACTGAGTGTTAAGTATCATCCTCACTATTAGGAATGGGAGCAGCATGGTCAAACAAAACTTGTCCTCATATAATGCGAGAGAGTGAGGTATGTAAAAAGGAACCGAGAATAAGAAGGATGTCTAGAAAACTGAAAATATAATTGTTGAAGCAAAAATTATGATGAAACTGAGAATTCTTTCAGAACATGAGAAAAACCAATTCTGATGATCTAATACTCACATCCTAAAGATCACAGAGAGGGCAACAGAAAACTGATGGGAGAAAATTATTAACATAATAAGAAAGAGAAAAAATTCCAGAGCCAAAGATTCACAATTCTTCAAGTTGAGTGCCAAGCAAAATAAAATTTAAAAATTCTGCCAACTGTATACATTATCTTGACTATAGAATCTCAAAGACTCCCCCCATCAAAAAAAAAAAAAAAAAACAGACAAAAGAAATCAACGATTCTGAAAGAAAAAAGAATTCAAAGGAACAAGAGTAAGAATGGAAACTGCAACTCTATATTCTAGAGGCAATGGGATTTTATGCACAACAAAACTATTGATTAAGTGTATGGACATACTGAAGATATTTTTAGACAGTCAAGGTCTCATGTTTTCTAAATGAGTTACTGAAGGCTGTTACATAATAAGAGAAGAAATTAAAGCAAGAAAGAAAAGGCATGGGATTCAGAAGACAGTGAATACAGCTCAGAAGATCAATGAAAGGAAATCACAGAGTAATAAACGTGAAGCACAGAAAGCAACCAACACAAATGGAGTAAGATTATGGAAGGATTTTAGAAGAGATATGCAGCTGATACCACTCTAATGGAAAAAAGTGAAAAGGAACTAAGGAGTCTCTTGGTGAGGGGGAAAGAGGAGAGTGAAAAGCTGGCTTAAAATTCAACGTAAAACAAAAAAAAGAAACCTAAGATCATGGCCATAACTTCATGGCAAATATAATGGGAAAAAGTGAAAGCAGTGAAAGATTTTACTTTCTTGGGCTCCAAAATCACTGCGGATAGTGACTGCAGCCATGAGATTAAAAGATACTTGCTTCTTGGAAGGAAAGCTATGACAAACCTAGACAGCATATTAAAAAGCAGAGGCATCACTTTGCTGACAAAGGTCCATATAGTCAAAGTTCTGGTTTTTCCAGTAGTCATGTATGGATGGATGTGAGAGTTGGACCAAAAAGAAGGCTGAGCAACTGATGATTTGGAATGCTGATGCTGGAGAAACCTCTGGAGAGTCCCTTGGACTGCAAGAAGATCAAACTAGTCAATCCTAAAGGAAATCAACCCTGAATATTTGCTAGACTAATGCTGCAGCTGAATTTCCAACACTTTGACCACCTAATACAAAGAGCCAACTCCTTGAAAAAGATCCGGATGCTGGGAAAGATAGAAGGCAAAAGGAGAAGAGGGCAGGAGAGGATGAGATGGTTAGATAGCGTCACCGACTCAATGGACATAAATTTGAGCAAGCTCCAGGAGATAGTGAAGGACAGGGGAGCCTGGCATACTGCAGTTTATGGGGTCACAAACAGTTGGACACTACTTAGCAACTAAATAACAACAACCAAAGTGAAACCTGGAAAGCAACCAAAAATACAAATGGAGTAGGATGATGGAAGGGTTTTAGAAGATATTCTGGGGTAAAACCTAGGGAGTCACAGACTAAGGTACATAAAATGTTTAGTAGAGAGGACTAAATCCTTTGAGGATGTAAAACTCAGAAAGCAATGAAAAAGAAAACTTTGGGAGATAAACATCTGTACAAGAAATTCACAATCCCAAAATGTATCAAGCTAAACAATAGCACAATTATAAGCAAATGATGAAGCATAAGCTTTAAAAATAATAACATTATAATTTGTGCAGCCAATAAAGCCTGGTATCAGACCTATGGATAAATTAATCCAATCTGGCACACTACTTGGTGAAAAATTTTGTAATATCTACATGATTACATGACTGATCACTTCTTTCACATTTAGATTTGAAATATATGGGATGAGGGTAGAATTCTTGATTGCGGCTGTGAAACAACTTTTCATGATGTAGAAGTAAAGACTTAACAGCAAAAGTAGAGGAGATGAAAGGGGAAAAGGACACCTTGCTTGTCATCTTGTCAGTGGAGGCATTAAGTCTCAATTGTCTATGGTCAACAGAACAATAAACAGAGGTTTAAGTATGTTGGATATTTCAGATGAAGCCAATAGTAACAGTAAGGCCAATTGTATTTGAGTATTTGGGAGAGAAAAAGACAGGTAGATGAAGTCCAGTTTAATTGTCAGATTCACTGTAAAATAAACCTGAAGTAATGTCTGAAATTTATAAAGAAAGATATTGAAACATTAAAGATAAGAAAGATATTAACAAAAATCTATACCCCAAATAATAATAACTAAGATAGAGAGGCAGCCTTGAGAACTACAAATAGAAACCCCCCCAAATGGTCCCTATAAGGAAGAAAATGAGCACGAGGCAGGAAAACACTGCTTTTCATCATAAATCCTGGAGGTGTACTATTTAATCCTTATACTGGCTGTTTCCCTTATAACAAACATTAAAAAACAGAAGTATTACCACATTGCTCTCAATTTCTACTAATGTCATCCAGTATGGTTTTTTCTATACAAAGATGAAAGAAACCACTTTCAAAATACACAATAGTCTTTATCATTTTGACATAAGGAAATGTTAGTTGCTCCTAAAAATCCAACCAATTATTATCTTTTCTAAAAATTGCATTGCCTGTGTTTTATGTTCTTGGATGTCAATGCTGCTATTTGAAAGATTACATAAGGTAGTTTGGCTGATGCTAATGAGCAATTACTTCAGTTCCAAAAGCAAGGAGAGGACATGTACAAACATACCTACCACCCTAAAGTGTACCCTATTCCCTATAATTTACATATTACATTGATTGGAGTTTTGTTTTCCGTGAGTGGCTCAATGTAATAAACTCATACATTTAAAAAGCTCTTGCCATTCCCTTGGCAAATGTGAAAGCACTTGGAGAAATTGAAGGCTTTTCAGAAGCTACTACTGTAGTGGCACAATGATTGTGACACCCACCTGAGCTATTACTATTTCTTTTCATTGGGTGATAATTCAGAATTTTCTGCTGGCCCCTTTTTGGCATCATAAGGTACCCTTTTCATTAGTCATATTAAAGAAATTAGAAAATGCAGCCCCATTAAAAGGCTACTTCCCTATCTAAAATCTAGCCAATGAAATCACATATTGGCCGGGTCTTCATGAGTCCAAAAATCAAGTTTTAAAGAAAGGGTTTGTGCCTGAGTTTATACTGTGCGATATTGTGACAGTTTTCTTTTCACCTAAAGTGCTTTGTGAATATTGTTCTGCTGGGCATTGAAAGTCAATAAAACACAGCCTTTCCTGCCCCACAGTGGGGGCTCAATAAACGCTGGTTGAATTCAAAGCTTAGGCCTCTCAATCTGTTGGGAATGTTGCATAAAAGCGTAAACACTTTGAAAAGTGGCTGTGGCCTTGCCAAACCCCTCCTAGGTATCAGGAAGCACGCTTGTAAGACCCAAACTACCATGTACAGCTTTCCTGAACCTCAGTAATGGAGGTCTTTACTCAACATATGCAAAAGAATATATTAAATATATATTATTTGAATATATATTTAATATAATTTGGGAAAACACACTCCAGGACACATTTAAAGGCATTATCCCTTTTTTCTAAATAATTCTTCTCTAGAAAGAGTTAAGTCATTTTACTTGGAGAAATTAACCATTTCAGTGTTAATCATTGATTTATTTTGTGTGATTTTTCACAGCCAATCAAAAACATTGTTTTCATTTTTTCGCCTAAGTCTTTGCCTTAAATATGCTAAGAAAACGGACTTAACATACTAAATTTGACTGGGTCGATATCTTTAAAAATTGGTTTAATGCTTTCTATTCAGTTAAAAAAAAAAAGTCTCAGAAGCCTTACAAAAAATTCACAGTTAAAACTGAAACAAGCCCAAGAAGTGAGTGCATTTGCATAACTTGATCTGTATTTGGAAGAAAATTCCACTGAAGACAACAATGGAAGCTTATCAAATTGGAATTTCACATAGATTTTCCATAGCCTTACTAATGAATTCTGACTCATTGGTCAACTATGGTGAAAATGCAGTGGAGCTTTAAGATAGGAAATGTACCATCGGAGTGTGTTCAGTGGTTCCATTACATCAGTATGAAAACTGCATTAGGCATCCAGTTTCTCTGCTGTTTTCTGAGACCAATTCTAGAGCACTATGGTTTTTAATTCTTCAGCATTTTGATTGGGGCCAGACCATGCCACTGAATTAAAGCCCGTTTTATTTTGCTACAGTCATGAAAAATTTGGAGTTTGTCAGACTGTAATTGTTTGGGCTGCTTATCTGGGTTTATATTTTGTCATGATAGCAGGTAACATGCTACTGATTTTTTTCTAAGAAAATGATAATCCATGGGATAAATTCTAAGGTAGAACTGGAGGTACTGCAATATGATGATGTGAAGTTGAATCTGTAGAAGACCAAATGCTGTCCACTGCAAAGGACATTTCAGAGAGTAAAAGTCTGAGCTTAAGACTGATTTAAAGCAGGTGCTAGTTCTACTTCCAAATGCTTATGTTAAAGAATTTTCCACTCTATTAGTGATAGGTATGTTCATGCTTCACAAAATTTAACCTTTCACAATTGGTTCAAAATGCTAGATGATTTTTGTGATATGTTCACCTATTTTAAAAAGAGACTGAAGTTAATAGGTCAGATGGCTATTGTAAACTACTGAAATAATTCTCATCCCAAGTAGTGCTGAAAATACTATCTGCTTTGCCCTGTTCCTGAGAAATATTTGTATCATAAATCACTTTTTGACTTCTATAAGGATGTCTTTCCACTTCATTCTCAAAGTTTATTTTAGTACTTTATTTTAGGCTATTTTCAAATTCTTTCTTGTATTTAATTTTCAAAATGTGTCCATTGGTTAGAAAATCTGAAAACCAGGGAGAATAATGGACTTGATTAATATATTTTTTTCTTAGGAAAATAATACATTTGCCTCTGTGATCTATAAGGTGATTTCCAGTCATAAAAATCTACATCACTGGTTTTGTCTGTCCATCCATCCTTTCATCTATCTGGTAACAACAAGAGTAATGAATGATAATAATATTAGTGATAGCAGAGGACATTTTTTGAATACTTATATTCCAGAAGCACTGTTAAATACTTTAAATGGATTATCTCATTTGTTTAAGAGTCTTCTCCGTGATGGGTATAAGTATCCCCAGTTAAAAGAAGAGGCTCTGAGATAACATCTCTGAGGCTCAGAGATAACAGCTTGCTCAACATCAATATTAGTGAGTGGTAGACTAGAAGTCTGAGTCCCAATTACAGTATCATGCCAGAGTGTTCTTCTATTCTGGTGTTGGAATGGTGGAAGATATTTTATATACTTTACACATATTTGCAAAATATCTGCTTATTTCAATTTAGATTGAGTTCTGGGTCCTCCAGTTTTCAAACCTGTAAGTTTTCACGACACTAGTTTATCTTAGACTTTCTTCCTAGCCCTACTTCAGACTATGACTAGGTGATCAGATAACTTATTATACAATTCAACACGTTTACCTGTGGTGGATTCATTTTGATATTTGGCAAAACTAATACAATTATGTAAAGTTTAAAAATAAAATAAAATTTAAAAAAAAAGGAAAAAAAAAAAGACTCAATTGAGAATGAGAAGGGATGCTGTTAGTAAATATTCTGGAGCAATAGGTACATCGAAGATTATTCCAGCATGTGGGGTCATTCTAATGGACTACTGGGGTGTTTCTTCTTGGCTCCCAGATCCTCTGAGGGCAAAACCTGGTATTTTTTCAATGATCTTATGATACAACCTTTATTTTCTCAGGATTAGTTTTCTGGAGAGCTATTTTTCCTTCTGTCATAGAGCAGAACATTTAATAAGCAACCTAAGAAGAATAAAATCTCCTAAAACTCCTTTATAGCCAACTAACTACTGACAGAGAGGCACATTCATTTATCACTGTTACAGTAAAAGTATAAAATATTCTATACCTTTAATAAGTCCTTTTTCTTGCAGAGTTTTCAGGGAAGGTCTTCGGGTAATAAACTTCTTTAATCTGCTTTTAACTCGGTTTTTGTCGCTTGTATCAGAAGCACTATGATGCAGTCTGAACACTGGAGATTAAAAAAAAAAGTCAGAGGCTTTCAGTAAATTTTTCCTTTATGATTATTACTTTATGCAAATATGAATAGAAAACTGCTAGTTATGGGATGACTACTTGAATTCATAGCTCAGGCCCTTCTGTTTAGACAGGGCACAGGAGTAAAAATTTGCCCATGTAAAAATATTAGCTCTGTTGCTACATGATCATGTAATGAACATGTGGTTAGGTCCATATTTTCACAATTTATTTTCACATTAACTTCCTCATAGTTAACATGATAACTTATTTGGATAGCTCCACCTGTGTATGTGTGTGTGTTTAGTCAGTCGTGTCCAACTCTTTGCAACCCTGTGGACTGTAGCCCACCAGGCTCCTCTGTCCCTGGGATTCTCCAGGCAAGAATACTGGAGTGGGTTGCCATTTCCTCCCCCAGGGGATGTTCCTGATCCGGGGACTGAACCTGCATCTCCTATGTTTCCTGTGATGCAGGTAGATTCCTTAATGCTGAGCCACCGGGGGAAGCCCTCTACCAAACTGTATCTGTACACAAAATTATAGAAAAGTTCATCTAACTTGCAGAGAAAAAAGCTCTTGTTAATTTCAATTAAAAGCAATGACAAACCTAGAGAGCATATTAAAAAGCACAGGCATTACTTTGCTGACAAAGATCCGTCTAGTCAAAGTTATGGTTTTCCCAATAGTCATGTATGGATGTGAGAGTTGGACTATAAAGTAAGCTGAGCACTGAAGAATCGATGCTTTTGAATTGTGGTGTTGGAGAAGACTCTTGAGAGTCCTTTGGACTGCAAGGAGATCAAACCAATCAATCTTAAAGGAAATCAATCCTGAATTCATTGGAAGGACTGATGCTAAAGCTGAAATTCCAATATTTTGGCCACCTGATGTGAAGAACTGACTCATTGGAAAAGACCCTGATGCTGGGAAAGATTGACGGCAGGAGGAGAAGGGGACAATAGAGGATGAGATGGTTGGATGGCATCACCGACTCAATGGACATGAGTTTGAGTCAACTCCAGGAGTTGGTGATGGACAGGGAAGCCTGCTGTGCTGCAGTCCATGGGGTCGCAGAGTCAGACATGACTGAGTGACTGAATGAACTGAATTGAACAGTAGGAAATTTAGGCATTTTCAAAGGTCCTGCATACCTAATGATTTTTTCAAGCTTCTTTATCAAGTTAAGAAAGCAGATATTTTTAAGATTTCAGATTCCCCTGGCCATCCAGTAGCTAAGACTCTGAGCTCCCAATGCCGGGGTCCAGAGTTTGATCCCTGGTCAGGAAACCGGATGCAGTTAAGAGTTCGAATGCTGCAACTAAAGGACTTTTCATGCCACAATGAAGGTCAAAGGTCCCTTGTGCCCCACTAAGATCTGGCACAGCTAAGTTAATTCATCAATTTTTTAAAAAGAATGCAGATACATCTTTCTCTTCTTATTTGTGTGAAATTACCACTAGGTGAAATTCTGTAACTCATATTGACTCAAACTTTTGCCGTGTCTTCATCAGTCCCCCATCTCAGTTTTACTAGCCTCACTGTTATCATGAAAGTTAGGTGTGTATCTATTAATGATTCATTTACTAAACACATGTTTGCTGAATGCCTACTGATTATCATATCCTATGCTAAAGGATATGGATTCAATGATGAACATAACATTTAAGGTCTGTACCTTCATTAGCACGGAGCCTAAACACTTTCAAGTTATCTTATTATTAATGACATTATTAACAGGGGTTCCCTTGTGGCTCAGCTGGTAAAGAATCTGCCTGCAGTGTGGGAGACCTGGGTTTGATCCCTGGGTTGGGAAGATCACCTAGAGAAGGGAAAGGCTACCCACTCCAGCAGTCTGGCCTGGAAAATTCCATGGACTGTATAGTCCACGGGGTGGCAAAGAGTCAGACACAACTGAGCAACTTTCACTTTCACTATTAATAATGATTCTTATCATTAATCGTTGTGCTGGAGAAGACTCTTGAGAGCCCCTTGGACTGCAAGGAGGTCAAACAAGTCAATCCTAAAGGACATCAACCCTGAATATTCATTGGGAAGACTGTTGCTGAAGTTGAAGCTCCAATACTTTGACCATCTGGTGGGAGTAGCCAATTCATTGGAAAAGACTCTGATGCTGGGAAAGATCAAAGACAAAAGGAGAAGGGGGCAGCAGAGGATGAGATGGTTAATAGCATCATGAATTCAATGGACATGGATTTGAGCAAACACCAGGAGACAGTGGAGGACAGAGGAGCTGGGCATGCTGCAGTTCATGGGGCCACAAAGAGTCAGACACGACTTAGCAACTGAACAACAGCAACAAAACAACAAAATCATTCATAATTGGTAAAATGATAGGAATGAATTGTCTCTATGCCATGAGATACTCATCTTAACAGGGCCCTTCGTTGTCCTCACCTAATTACCGATTTCATGTGAAGATTTGGGACACCTCAGTAGGAAAATGGAGGTCTTTTCCTGTCAAATCACATTTCAGAATAAGCTGATCATTCAATATTAGAGCTTCCCAGGTGGCTCAGTGGTAACGAATCCACTTGCCAATGAAGGAGATGCAAGAGACACAAGTTTAATCCCTGGGTCAGGAAAATTCCCTGGAGTAGGAAATGGCAGCCCACTTCAGTATTCTTGCCTGGAGAATTCCATGGACGGAGGAGCCTGGCAAGCGATAGTCCATGGTGTCACAAATAGTCAGACATAACTTAGTGACTAAGCATGCAGGCACATACACAATCATTCAAATGGGTTAATAAGACTATATCTAAAATGTATTGAGACCTTACTATATGCTTGAAACTCTCCTAAGCATATAATGTGATTTAACCTAATTCTACTACAGTGTAAGGAGGGATTTCATGTACTTTTATAAACACTGTTCACTAATGTGTCCCTAATACTGCAACATTGTTCATCACATAGTAAAGGTTTAATCAATATTTTCTGAATCAAATCACAAAATGATCTTTTGAAGTATTGGAAAGAGGAGCCTGGCACGCTGCAGTCCATGGTGCCAGAGTCGGACATGAATTTAGAGAGTGAACAACAAACAAAACTAATTCTACTCATTTTAAATGATGAAGAAGCTAAATTAAAGAGGTTAAGTAACTTGTTCAAAGTCAAGTTGGGATATGGGATCAGTCTAATAAGATCTTTATCTGGTATTCTAATATATTGGAGTATTTTATTTTGGGGGGCTCCAAAATCACTGCAGATGGTGACTGCAGCCATGAAATTAAAAGACACTTACTCCTTGGAAGGAAAGGTATGACCAACCTAGACAGCACATTAAAAAGCAGAGACATTACTTTGTCAACAAAGGCCTGTCTAGTCAAAACTATGGTTTTTCTAGTAGCCATGTATGGATGTGAGAGTTGGACTATAAAGAAAGCTGAGCACTGAAAAATTGATGCTTTTCAACCGTGGTGTTGGAGAAGACTCTTGAAAGTCCCTTGGACTGCAAGAAGATCAAACCAGTCAATCCTAAAGGAAATCAGTCCTGAATATTCATTGGAAGGACTGATGCTAAAGCTGAAACTCCAGTACTTTGACCACCTGATGTGAAGAGCTGACTCATTGGAAAAGACCCTGATGCTGGGAAAGATTGAAGGCAGGAGGAGAAGGGGACGATAGAGGATGAGATGTTTGGATGGCATCACCGACTCAATGGACATGAGTTTGAATCTACTCCGGGAGTTGGTCATGGACAGGGAAGCCTGGTGTGCTGTAGTCCATGGGGTTGCAAAGAGTTGGACACAACTGAGTGACTGAACTGAACTAACAGTGAAAAATGGAAGGTGAAGGAAAACGAAAGTATCAGGAGCTCACTTAGTCTTTTAAAATAGAATGGTTTTAATCAATTAAAAAATTTTATGTTGCTATTGGGTGCAAAACAGTTTACTAAGTGATAACTGTAGGGGAGCTACACTTGAGCCATTCTATCCCCTCCTGAGGAACTCAGAATAAAAAGAGAGAGATTTAGGAGGGAACTGGAGCTGGGAGAAAATAAATTGCTTGAATTAAAGGATTTGAAGTCAAATTTTCCTAGTGGGATCTCAAAGGAACCCATGAAAGTGCCTGAGGGAGAGTGTCTGCTTTAAAGAGTCTGCCAGGCCTAGTGTGAGAAGCTTTCTTGTAACTGGTCAAATAAGGACATTTTTGCAACCTCCTTCCTTTAGCTTTGACCACAAGGTAGTTACAAACTTTTGTTAGCAAAATGGGGAGTTAGGGTGAAATGCAAGGCTAAGGAAAAGAGAGGAAGACATCTTGTCCTCCTCCTAGCTAAGTATAGAGTGGAGCTTTAATTTTAAATTAAGTGAAAAATTTAAATTATCACATGGGATTATACACTATTAAATACTAAGTTAAGACAGTACTTGCCACTTAAAAGATCATAATATCTTCTATTACCTCAAAGGAAGGTTCTCAGCTTTGGCACTATTGGTATATGAGGTCAGACAATTCCTTTTTTCAGGGGGCTGTCTGTGCAGAGTAAGGGTGTGGAGAAGCCTCCTTGGTCTCTACCCACAATATGCTAGTAGCATCCTCTCCTAAACTGTGGCAATCAAAAATGTCTCTAGACATTTTCCAATGTCTCCTGCGGGGAGAGGGAGGAGACATATTCCCTGTTGAGAATCATTCCCAACTGAAGGGAAATTTTTCATTGATTGGTGGTGGAAGGGCTACTCATGGACTGACAAAATGTAAAGGAACTGTGAAAAGTGAAAAAAGTCTTATTTTAATAATAAATCTCTCTATAAGCAGCATATATTATCTATATGGACTTCCCTGGTGGCTCAGACAGTAAAGAATCCACCTGCTAATTCAGGAGACCTGAGTTTGATCCCTGAGTCAGGAAGATTCCCCGGAGAAGGGAATGGCAACCCACTCGAATATTCTTGCCTGAAAAACGCTATAGACGGAGCTTGGTGGCCCACAGTCCATGGGGTCACAAAAAGTTGTGTCCAACTCTTTGTGTCACACACAAGAGCGAATAACAGTTTATTACATATACACATATACTTAACATATATATCTGATGTCTCATCTATTACATTTTGTGTGTGTATGTGTATCTTAACTTGAAATGGCCTGAGGAGCGGTGCTTTAGAGCTGCACTGTCCAATTCAGTAGTCACTAGTCACTCTGGGCTATTGACTACTTACAATGCTGCTTTTGCCATAGGTTGAAATAATAAT
The DNA here is from genome assembly GCF_003369695.1 of Bos indicus x Bos taurus. Classification (NCBI taxonomy): domain Eukaryota; kingdom Metazoa; phylum Chordata; class Mammalia; order Artiodactyla; family Bovidae; genus Bos; species Bos indicus x Bos taurus. Next base: position 53,145,158 of record NC_040077.1, read on the forward strand.
GTTTGGGTATTTTTGTTAAACTATATTATTAAAACTTATTTCTTGTTTCTTAAAAAAATGTGGCTATGAGAAGATTTTAAATTAGGCTCAAATATTCCTGGACAGTGCTGCTAGATGCTTAAAAAAATATACAAACTGGCCACATGCATGCATGGTAGTGCTGAATTTAACTGCTGTGGATAAAAATGCATATGGTCTCTACAGTAATAATACAGTATGGTGAGGAGTATGAAGTACAAGAGACTAAGGGATCTTAGTGGAGGAATTGACCTCAGGTCATTCTGGAGAAATACCAAGAGCCATTAGAACCCATGCTAGCCATAACTGCTCTTATAGGATCGTGAATATCAGGTATTAACTGACTCAAAATTTTATGACTGGATGAGTCATTTTGAGCATCTTAATATGCTGTGCTTACATTCTAGCCTATCAACTTTCATTTGGGTCTGGTCATGTATAATCTGCTCCAACTGACAGTTGTTAACAAAGGCCCAAGGGCCTCGGTTCTAGTACTGGGGGCTAAATGAACGAGTATCCTTCAGGAGAAACCTACCTCAGTAATTTGGGTCTCAAAGTCTGCTTTTGAAATGATATGGAACAAACAATCTAAATTTTCACAGGTTACCAAAGGTATTATTTTCTATTTCTAGTCTCATGTCAAAATCCCGTCATTTTCCATGACAGGCTGCCAGGAAATTCAGAGCCAATGATGGTATTTTTTTCTGCCATTTAGGGACTAGTAAAAATGATATGATTAAAAAGTACTTTGCAAATTAAAACACATATACACATGAAAGTAATTATATAGTAAGTTATATATTTTTGGAAACAGGTACTCTGGTGATAGTACTCTTAATTAGATGTGTATATATGTGCATATATACATACATATATATATATATTGTTTTCAATACCACCATCTGGCTCCACATGTGTGAAATGTGTGTAAGGTACACTGTTTTTACAAGAAAAATGCAAGTATACTTTAAGATGCTTTAGCTTGTTTCCTTCTCATACATTCTGAGAAACTAGCAGTCTTGGATATGATTACACAGTTTTTAACACAGCCAAACTACCCAAAGTTGCCTCTAATGATGACTTTCCTGGAGACAGACTAGAGCGTCAACTTCCATTTCCTGATGCCATAAATAATCGTCCTTAGATGACAAGTCAAATTGCCAGGCCTCTGCCATCATTCATTCTGCTCATTTTGTTCTAAGAAGAGTTATGCAAAAGTTAAAGTCAATAGATGACTATAATATATGGCATAGTTTTTAATTAACCAAATAACTTTAAAGCACTGTAAATACAAACCAAAAATGTAAAAAAAGCACACGGTTACAAAGCAAAGTCCATCACTGGCCCCCTGTAAACAGCAGAAAAAGTCTTTGAATATTGCGGTTTACAAATCTGATTTTAACAGCCAAACTTATAAAACAGTTTACGCTTTTCTGTTGTCAAGGGAGAAAAACTTGCCAAATTGTTCATTTTAAGTAAATACAACATAACCAATTAAGGAAAGCAAAATTTAAACACATGCCTATGGTAATCAGGACATAGTTTGCTTCTGATTTCACTACTGATTTTAACAGAACAGAGTTCCTTCCACTTTCCCACAGCACCCAAGTGACCCCACACATACTTTTAGAAACTTGTAATCACACAGTACAAATAAAAGGACACTTTACTGGAAAATACACAGTGTGGTACAATAATCCATCATTTATGAAAAATAGAATTCAGCCTTTTCCTTTTCCTCAGAGATTCAACTACTTTTTGAGGGTGAAGCGTATTGTAATTTAAAGATTTATGTTAAGCCAATGAGCAGTTTTTTTCCGTTCCCATTTAAAATTTTTATTCAAAAACTGAAAAATAAACCAAAAAGATATAGATTTAAATTCCAAAGAATTTAATCTGATTTACAGAGGAATCACTCTTAATTCCACATATTTTCAACTCTGAGAAAAGTTAAGTTGAATTGGATTAACTTTCCAGGTATTTTAGAATTTACTTTTATTTTTTTATTTCCTTTGTGCTTCCTGTCTCTCTCGTTTTTTTTCCCCCACCAATGTGTGATCTTTTTTTTCAAGCCCAAACAAACAGAATATTTTTCAAAGCCTAAGAATTCTGAATAACAATATGCAATTTAAGTCTCCACACTCATAGACCTAAGGCATTAGTTTTAAGCACCTTTCTTAACCAGTGGAGAGATTTAATTGCTGTTAAAGCTGCTCACACTAGAGAATAGTTAGGATCCTGAGTTTTTCAAGATGATTTCCAATAAATATCATTACATATGATATCAATGCATGGCATTATCCCAACACAAGTTTTATACCTGACGCAGCCATTATGGTGTTAAAACTACCTCTCAAGGTAGGAATGCTTACTATAAAGAATGCTTTTTGTACTATAATGGATGCCTTTTGTATATTTATTTTCCAACTTTAGTAATGGGAGGAGGAAGCAATGCAATTTGAATGATGAACATCCACTACCATGCTATTAAGTGATGGGAACCACACACAAAAAAAAACCTCTCAAATCTTCCAGAATCCAACAATTTGGATAATATGATCCAGAACTGTGCATTTGCCAGAATTTGTCTTGTTGTGGATCTTATTTTGAAATATCCCGTTTTCCTGCCAAACTCCTGTTCTCGCGGTATTCCCATGTTACACTTACATGTTGTTAATATATATTTTTTTTCAATTTGGAAATGCTGGGAGAGCTAACATTTCAGAAATATTGCTAAAGGAAAGTAGAGTTACTACCCTTCAGAAATGCTGTTTCAAACAATTTTCTAGGGTATTTGTTGTTACTTTTTTGGTGGGGGTTTACATAAGGAGCAACATAGGTGTAGATAGATAGCTGTATTAGCTGCTAGGAGTTCCCAACACATGGAGAGTCTAGTGGGATGTTCAGAGCAAAGCTGGAAGGAGTCACTTAGTACAATCATCTTATCACACTGCAGGGTTCCGAGAGGGAAATCCAGAAAAAAATGAAAAAATCAGGTTATATCAGACTTTTCACCCCCAAAGATTTCCAAACACTTCTCAAACCATCACGTGGATCACAAAACAAAACGCTGATTTTTCTCCTTTCCTATTTTCCATATGATCTTGTATTTGGAATTTCCCTGTTGTAACTCTTTCTAACTTACTAAAACAAGAGCACCTTACCCAAAATTGGGAAACAAAATTCACTAAATTTCTTGTCTGCCTCCTGCCTGATTCCTTTCCAGGGCACACCCTCTTATCCTAATTCATTAGGCTGTAATAAATACTGCTTGCTCTCTCCACAGTGTGGTTTTACAGCTCAAAACACTTTGCACATATCTCCCTGTGTCAGAGTGGGCAGAAAGGGTAAGTTTGGGCTTAATGTACTGTTGGTCATTTAATATATTGTTTTCTTCACAAGCTCAGTGTAAACAAAAGTCATAATTTCAACCACTTGAGAAACTAAGTTATTGAAACTTCAAGTGACTTACTTGAAACACAAATCAGGATTAAATCTGGAAATAATTGGAAGAGGGAATACACGGCATTCTAACAGCAGTGCTGTGTTTTAACCACTTAATTCCCATTTAGATGTTATAGAAAAACAAAATAATCAGTTGGAAACAGAAGGGTATGATAACATTCTCTCTTTGATGATTCATATTTATGCTATCCACTCATGAGAATTCATACAATATAAATGTTTACTTTTTCGCTAAATTATCTAGTTTAAGTAGACAGATCTAACCACTTTTTTATGTTTTCAGTGTCAATAAACAGCAGGCAGTTTACTGTCATAGCCCTGTCATTTGGCCATATGGAAATACCATTATTTTTCTACTAATTATAATAAATTCTTCATAGTACTTTCATGTATAGGCTTAACATTTTTATTTTGCTGATCATATATCTTAGGTGTATCTAGTTTATAATGCATTGCTGTAGGGTGAGTCAGGGTGTTATATTTAAACTATTTTTATAGCATTTAGCATAGCTTTGAGTTACTTAAACAATAACTTTCAGGGTGGTTGTGATGATGATGGCAACTTCAAAACTGTACTGCAAACACTGAGCAATTTCATCACAAATATAATATTCTTTCAACTGTAAGTCTGTCTAGTTTATTTCTATAAGTGAGAGTTGCAAAAGATTTTCCATCAAAAGGTTGTGGAAATACTACAAATAAAAAAGGAAAGAAGAAAGAGAAAATATACCTAAATAAATAAACCTATGGTGTGTATAGAGATACATAATGACAGTTTTTTTCTGAAACAGAATCAGATACAGTATAAAATCTAAAGATTCAGATCATCAAATATCTTCTATTGATGAGAAATTTTATCTTGGCTTCTTATTGCTTGATATAGTGTTGATAAAACTTTGTCACTTGAAAACTATTTCAAAACTTTGATAAATTTGCCTATAAAGTTTGGGATTGCAGAGCTGCCTTAGCTCAGCAGCTGATTTTGAAAGCAAAATTACTAAAAAAGAAAGGAAAAAATAGCATGGAGCATTAATCTAGACAAAGGGCACCATGAAGTAGAAACATGTTTTCCATGTTTTCTATATATTAAATACAGGAATGGGCTAGTGATATAAAATAGGCCACAGTCAAATCAAATGGGAAGAGCCTCATAGGTCAATGTGCACATCAGTCCACAAAAAGAGAACAAAATAAAAAAACCAAAGCAATATAATTGTACGCATGGCAATTCCCCCCATAGAGGTAGCAGTATGACCAAATTCTAGGAAATTACCACTTAGATTTCTATGGAAAAAAAAGTAAAGTTGAAAAAGGAAATAATATTCATATTTAAGAGTACTGGATAATGTCCACACTGGTTTTACATACTGACTCACGCTTAGCAGTATTTGCATTGGGTAGTGGTGGTGGTGTTCATTTGCTAAACCATGTCCAGCTCTTTTGCAATGCCATGGACTGTAGCCCACTAGGTTCCTCCATCCATGGGATTTCCCAGGCAAGAATACTGGAGCGTGTTGCCCTTTCCTTCTCCAAGGGATCTTCCTGACCCAAAGAGCAAACCCACATCTCCTGCATTGGTGGATTCTTTACCACTGGGCCACCAGGAAAGCCCATTTGCATTGAATGAGTGGCAATAAAATCTTCCCTCCTTAAGACATAAATAGAGATTGCTATCACTATGTATATTGTGTCCATGTATGTACTTGTACTTTGTGAAAAATGTGTGTAAAGATACTGTATTCTCAGCAGGTGTAGAGGGGAGAAATATATGACAACTCTGAAGATTTTTCTTTCATCTCTAAACTCTTGGTCCTCTGTGTGATCAAGAATATGCAATACTGTATCCCTAATTTTTAAAACATAAAATTTGAACCAGGGCAGAAAAATATATAGTACAGGCATTGGTAGTTTGAGAAATGTCTTAAGTCAAAGCAGTCAATATTTAAGAGGAAGTGGTGGAATAAAGTGTTTATTTAGATTGTGAGAAATGTTAAATAAATAAACATATATTTAACTTTTCTCACAATTTAAATATTATATATACAATTACATATTATAATCCATATAGTATTGATTCTTTTAAAGCAATCTCAGTTTCCACTTTGACAAGCCAATCTGATCATCCCAAAGTCACATGGATTACTGTTTTTAGAGTGTTACTAGTGTGACAATGAAAGAATATTCTATTTCATTTAGTCCTTATAATCATTCAATGTGGTAGGTTCTCTTACTGCTCTTGACTCTGCTGCTTAGTGATCTGAGGTTCAGAGAGGTTATGCCAAGTAAGCAACAGTGGCTAACCTGGAAATCAAATATGAGCTGTCTGATTTCCGGCCCTTGGCAATGCCTCACCCGCCACGCAGCCTGCCTCTCTGTCTGGCAATGCTGTCAAAGTTCTAAGGACACAGAGAGGTGGCAGTAGCCTCCCACTGTAATCAGTTGCTTTCAACTTAAGGTCTTAAATCATATGCTTCAGGTGAACTCTGACAAAATTACTCCAGGTTGCTCAGATGGTTAAGAATCTGACTGCAATGCAGGAGACCCAGGTTTGATCTCTGGGTCAGGAAGATCCTCTGGCAAAGGGAGTGACAATCCACTCTAGCATTCTTGCCTGCAGAATTCCATAGACAAAGGAACCCGGCAGTCTACAGTCCATGGCGTCGCAAAGAGTTGGACATGACTGAGGGAATTTGACACATGTGTCACTCTAGACCTAAAAGGGAAGATGAGTTGCTTTAGGTGAGTTTAGTGAATCACAGGACAGCATCAGCATTGATACGTGACTACTCTGTACTGCCAGTCAGAACAACTGAAGATGGCTTTTGGGCTGCAGAGAGCACGATCACCATAAACACAAATTGAACTCTTCAGCTACTGGGAAGAAGGTGAATACAAGAACCACTCACTGTGCTCCAGGTGCTGAATGCATTAAGATAAGAATGAATATAGGAATAGAGATACAGAGTACAGACTGGGGCTTCCTTTTAAGCAAAAATGCTTTAGTGACCTAATCATCTCTCTCAGTTTCTTAGTTCTTGTTCTTGATTACTGTCATCACACTATATTTTTTTTTCAAAACAGATGGTGTAAGATTACTGGGAGAAATATCAATAACCTCAGATATGCAGATGACACCGCCCTTATGGCAGAAAGTGAAGAGGAACTCAAAAGCCTCTTGATGAAAGTGAAAGTGGAGAGTGAAAAAGTTGGCTTAAAGCTCAACAGAAAACGAAGATCATGGCATCTGGTCCCATCACTTCATGGGAAATAGATGGGGAAACAGTGGAAACAGTGTCAGACTTTATTTTTGTGGGCTCCAAAATCACTACAGATGGTGACTGCAGCCATGAAATTAAAAGACGCTTACTCCTTGGAAGCAAAGTTATGACCAACCTAGATAGCATATTCAAAAGCAGAGACATTACTTTGCCAACAAAGATCCGTCTAGTCAAGGTTATGGTTTTTCCAGTGGTCATGTATGGATGTGAGAGTTGGACTGTCAAGAAAGCTGAGCGCCAAAGAATTGATGCTTTTGAACTGTGGTGTTGGAGAAGAGTCTTGAGAGTCCCTTGGACTGTAAGGAGATCAGCCCTGGGATTTCTTTGGAAGGAATGATGCTAAAGCTGAAACTCCAGTACTTTGGCCACCTCATGTGAAGAGTTAACTCATTGGAAAAGACTCTGATGCTGGGAGGGATTGGGGGCAGGAGGAGAAGGGGATGACAGAAGATGAGATGGCTGGATGGCATCACTGACTCGATGGACGTGAGTCTGAGTGAACTCCGGGAGTTGGTGATGGACTGGGAGGCCTGGCGTGCTGTGATTCATGGGGTCGCAAAGAGTCGGACACGAATGAGCGACTGAACTAAACTGAACTGAACCCTTAGCCCACTATATTATAAGCATATACATTCATGTTTATAAGCTCCTTAGCTCTTTTCTCAGCCCAATTAGGAACCTTATTCTTCTCCATCCCAATCACAGAGTCTGCTTTTATTATTCCTAGTTGCTGCATAGGAGTAAGAGTTTAGGATCAATATTTAAGCATGAAAGCAGATAAGAACCACTAATATGTGGCCTCCTTTCAACATTAATGCTGTTCCTTTTCAAAAACTTTGTGTTCCAGTCTCTTTCATGCATTTTGTCTATCTCTTTTGAATACTACCAATTTCAGATTTTGAATTTCAGCTGTCACCTAACAGTGGCAGAATCTTATTTAAGCAACATAAGTTCTTTTTGCCTCTATTTTCTCATCTGTTAAATGGTACTGGCAATATCCCTACCAAGGACTGTTGCAAAAATTAAATGTCCTGATATATACAAAACATGGTAAGCATTCAATAAAAGCTAATTGTTGTGAACGGTGGTTATGATAGTTACTCTATATCATAATCATAGTTGTAATAATCAGTAAGTAAATAGAGCAGCTGGTATGAAAGTGCACTTTCACCTTCCATCCCAGTGCCTCTGATTTCTTCAACATTTACTGGGCATTTATTATGTACCTGGTATTATTAGAGTAAGTCTTTAGCTGCTTCATACATTAAATATATATTAATTTATAAGATAAATATATATTAATATATACATTTTAATTAACTGCTTTTTGGCTCTTTGTTAAAAAAATACTTCATACAACACCAAAAGTTTATCTGTGATTAATTTCTGCCAGGTAGAGTGTATTGCAAGACTTTGAACACGTGCTGAAATCATTGGGTTTTGAAGAACTATCCATTAAAGACTTTCTGAACTGTGACAATGGATATTGGCAGTGCTTGTCAGACTAAACCACTATTGATTGGTTCACATCATGTGTATAGCAAAACCAATTTCTTTCAAGTGCTTCTTCCTAACTGAAATACATTATTGCAGCCTTCCTCTCTGTTTATTGTAACACCAAAGCTCATCGCATGTAACACATCCAGCAAAAAGGCTTCACAACGAACAAAGCAGCAAACTGCAACACAGAGAGAAGTGAAGGCACTTAGCAATCCAAATACTCTTGTGCTATAAGTTGCTATCCCTTTGGAAAATATTGATCTCTTGCAGAGTCTTGTTTTTTTTTTTTTTTTTTAACAGTTCCCCTGAATATGGAAAGATCACGGACTAACAGAGCTTTGCTATTGTTTAATGATCCTGTGACTCTCACGGCTTCTATCCTTGAATGAAACTATTTTAAGTATTGTGTGTATGTTTAAGTTGTGGGAAAGAAAGTGTTGTTTATATTGGGTCATTGCTCCCCTGTCCACAAACATACACAGCTCTATACACACACACACACACACACACACACACACACACACACACACACACACACACACACACACCAGGGATGTGACTTTTCCCAAGCCTTAGAATGTTTTCTCCCATGAGTGACTTAGGCCAACTCTGGTCATATGCTACACACTGTACAGTTTTATTACTAATTTGAATTTGCATTGTGCCTTTTTTCCCATGAGGGTACATTTCTTCCTGAAACAACATTCTTATATAGCCACGAGAAGTTTTCATTATACCCCCATGAGTGGGAAGAATTCCAGATTTAGTTTTCATTTGAAATTATTATTAAACAAAATCTAAAAGTATACCTTCCCCAAGTACTGACTGTTCATACCTCATGTTTCCTGCAGTGTATGAGCAGCATTCCAGGGTCTAAAGACCCTTTAGTCCTAGTTTTTACCCTCTAAGAAGCTCAGAGTGTACTGTATGCAGATGCCTGGGGAGACAGAGTATTCCTGGATTCTTGGGATAATTCTCAAAATATTCCTGTAATTGCCAACATTCTAAAAAATGATCCCCAGAACTCACAAACGTTACTCTGATGATAAAACAGGGAAGACTTTGGTTAAGTTTACAGATACTTTAATTAAATCTGGTGTGGTGCTGCCAGCTTCTCTCCCATTCTATGCATGCCTAGAAATTTAAAGAAAAAAAATTTGCTTAGAAGGCTGGCAAATGCTCCACAAGCAAAATGTATCTTTCTGCAAATTCCCTACTTAAGTGACACAGTTCCAAATTTGCTTGAACATTCGAGACTAGGAATTCTCCCAAGATAAGGATTCCATTGAGTCTTGCCTCCTGCTCCTCCATGCTACAGCCCAGGAGAATGGCTGCACTCAGCCCCCTGGACTGTGTCCTTCCTCTGGCTTTGCCCCTTGGCCATGGCCTTCTCACCCCCACATTCCGCAGCTCTGAGACAGGCTTCTGGCCTTGGGCCCATTCTCTTGGCACTCTCTGTAGGGGTCACTCTGTCCTTAAAAAACGGTTGGTTGTTAGGGTGGCAGCCTCCCATGCCTTTTTCAGGACATCAGAGATCAGGAAATGTCAGGCCAGAGTCAGTCTCTCACAAAATAGTTTTACTGGGATGAGATTCTCTATGAGAAGCATCGTTTTGACATAAGCTTCCAGTTATTTGCTCCAAAATGTGCTCTTGAAAGGCTGAGACCCTCCCCCACAGGAAGGGTATTGAGAATGCAAAGGGTGGGCCGAGCAGAGCTGAGGACACAATATGCAGTCTCCAGCTAAGTGATCTGGGATAGTGGAGCGGTTTGTCCTCACAAATGCTGACAGACAGCTGCAATTTGCAGCTGGCAGTGAGCTTATGCTTGCTAAACAAAGATCTAGCTGGAGCCCGTGAATACTTGGCTCCACCGCAATAATCATAATTCATAACATACATTTCTAAAGAAGGAGGAAAAAAATGAGGAAAAGACCCAGAAAGACCTGTATCATTGTGATGCTTGATGTGGTCAGGATATAGGCTCTTTCATTTGTTTTCTATTTTAAATCTATCTGGGGTCCTTCTTGGAGACGATGGTCCCCAGGTCGTCAACAAATGAAACTGCTTTCTGCTTTTCAGTCACACCTTCAGATTAACTGTATTAAAAATAGTGATGGGAGATTTACTTTCTGCCACCATTCAATGATTACCCCAAATGTTTTATTTCTTTTCCTGGATGAGTTAATTGTAAACAAATTACCAAGCCTTTCCTTGTTTTTGACCATCAGATAATCCCATTCTTGGGCACAGGTCATGTTGGAGTCACAGAAAAATGAAATATTAAGCCTGGAATGAACTGGAGAGAACATAATGCTCCTTACTTTTGAGATGAGGAAAAAGACACCCAGATTGTTCAAGTCACTTGCCTAAGGCTACCAAGTAAGAAGCAGGGTAAAAATTCTATCGCAAATATCTCAACCACCATCTCTGGGTTTTTGTCAGCACATCTTTATGTCTCCCTAAACCCAGGAAAAACTTTCCTCAATCCAGAACAATGTTCTAGAGGAGCCAGGACTGTTGCCGTAGGCGCCCCCTACTGGCCTGTGCTTCCAGTGATCAGGAGTTTTAGATTGGAATTTAAATGTAGTCGTTGCCATCAATTAATTTCATTTTATTCTACATATTTAGAAAAAGAGTTTTAAATAGAATATGGAAATACATTTAAATTAATATGCATAATCATGCATAATGACATAAAAAGACATGCCCCAAGGCGGGGTGGGGGGTGGGGAACTACAGTAGCCTTCTTTCAGACATGCAGCAGTGCTGTTTTGCTATTATCCTTTTCTTTAACTTTTGGTAACCTGAAATCTGTAAGAGATTATTATTATTTGGGGTTTTGAGCCTTTCCTTTCCCTGGGGGTGGGGGTGGGGGAGAAGATCCTGTTGCCCACTGCCAGGACATTCCTCCAGACAGATGTCACTGAGGAGAGTCTTCTGCAGGATCTGTCTCCATGTGTTGTGGCCTAAGCTAGGAGGAAAAAGACAGGATAGAGCAAAGGATGGGAACATGCATTTCGCCAAGTTCCAGCCCCTCTGAAAGTCGAACTTTTGGACTATGGAACAGGCTGAGATCCTGATTTTCTACAAGCTTGTTTACTTTCGACAAGCAGAACTTCTGGTCTTAGGGAAAAAAAATGTCTTTGGGTTTTAAAGGTCTCTGAAAGCTTCTTGAGACATTAAGTACCTCTTACATAAAAAATAACACAGTGATGATTTAAGACCAGAGAAACTAGAAGTATGTGGATTAAATGACCTTTAAAATACACATAGGTTTAAAATTGAAAGGAAAATGCACTTAGCAAAAAAGCATTGGGGATTTATTTCTAAAATATGGTTGGAAACATTAAGGAAACTCAAAATGAGGTGATGCACACACATCCTCATTTTGACTTAAAAATCTAGTTTTAATAACACAACAGATGTAGTCATCAGCATCTGTTCCAACAGGGACACAGTGAATGGTGAGAAAGACACAGTAAGACTTGATAATAACAATAACTACTGTTATTGTTATCCCTTAATCCTTCAAACTGTCAAAGCAGAACCAAGAGTAAAAGAGAAATATTCTAGCAGGATCTGACTCCCTCCGCATTTATGTCAAGCAGTTCAGTTAAGAAATTTCCAACAAGAAATACTTCCTTAAGTTAATCACTGGAAAGTGAGTTTAGTTATTTTTCACTCTATGGCACAAAAGAAAAAAACACCAGAGGACTTCAGTCTGAAAACACTCCTGACAACACAAACAGGTGTTGGCTTATGTAATGGCTGAAAAAAGCAGAGGTGGACAGAGTTGTGAATCAAGGGTGGGGCCTTGCAAAGGAAAATTGAACTTAATTGCTCCATTGTGAGGGAATGGTCAATGAGAATTATGTGCTCTGGGTCACATAATAGTTTGGCAAAAATACTTTTTTTTTTTCCAGTTTTGTGGCCACATGAAATAAACTGCTGTTGGAATACATGCTGAAGTCACAGATGAGGATGGGCTGAGGCAGATCTTCACATGATACTTTGGAACTGAAGGGTGCTCCCTATACACTCATCAAGGCGGACACACAGTCAGGGCTCAGTTTTAAAAATGTTTAGCAATTGAATACTGTCTGTGCAAGACATACAGTGGCAAGAACATAGGCATTCATGTTATGACATCTGATCTTGAGTCCCAGACCCACCACTTAGGAAATGTATGACTTGGCTTCCCTGAATCTCTATTTCCTTATCTAGTATATTTAATAGAGATACAAACGCTTGGTTGCAATGTTGTAAGGATTAAATGCTATGCTGTAAAATAATCACAGTGCTTTGCATGTACACAAATTACTATCTTTATCCTCTGCCTCACTTTCTCCTTCATCTTCATCATTCTCACCATTATCATCATAAATTACAGCTTGCACTACACTCTATAAAGTGAATTAAATAGAGAGAATCCTTGGACTTTGGGCGCTAACAAGTAAAAATCACAATGCATCTGATGTGTCTAAACAGAAAGTAGATATAGATCATTTAAGAAATTTGGAGTATTATTTAAAAATTAAGCTTATATTAATATTAGCTGTCAGCAAGGAGATATGCCAATATACCATAGGAAGAGTCCTGGAAATTGCTTGTTGAGACTGAGTATACATTCTCACACTTTTAAAAAGCACACTAAATTCTCCAACTGTGTGTATGTATATTAATTGTAGCTTTGATGGCTTAGGTGTCCTGGTGGTATAAATCACCCCAGATGAATGTGGGAGTTACTACAACTTCTGCTAATAATAATAATTGTAATTTTTAAAATAAAAAGCATATTTTATTTATACCTAATTTAAGATTGAAATCTTCTTTCTACCCAAATAGAAATGGTAGAAATTCTGCTTTGATAAATATGGCAGTAACACTGTTTTATATAATGGAATTTCTTACCAGAATGTATCAGAAATACATCCCATGTAGCCTTAGGGTACACAAATAGGTACTTTAATAATTTACACATTAAAAAATTTTAAAAGATCCTTGACACTTGATTAATAGCAGATAGAATGTAGCTCAGCAGAGAATCTGAAGATCTGAGGACCTCAATTGTTTGTGTGGTGGGGAATGAGGGAATGGGTTAGTTGGCAGGAGACTCTCTGCTCTGATGTTGTACTTCATAGTGTCATATTCACAACTTTTAAGCAAGATCAGCTCTGAACAGTACAGTAAAAGAAAACTCTTCAGAATGAGTATCTCTCTGGTAAGCTACCACATGACCATATGGAGCTATTTGTCAGTCACTAATTTTACTTTAGCTACACTGGCCTTCTTGTTCTCTCCTGAGCACATCCCACCTCAGGGCCCTTGCACATGCTGCTTCCTCTGACACAGAAGTTTTTTGGGGATATTTGCATAGCTACTTTCCCCACCTCTTTTAGGTCTTTCCTTAAATATCACCTTTATATAGGTTTTCTCTCTCTGTTTAAATTTGCAAGCCTTCCCCACTTAGGTGCTACCTCCCTTCCTTGGTTTATTTGTTTAAGTTTGTAAACTTCACTATCTCACTAATACATGTTTTCTTTCCTTTTTAAATATCTATTTCCCCCCAATAGAATGTTAACTCCCCAAGAGCAAGATTTTTGCCAATATTTCATTTTATTGATTTTTTTTAGAGACTAATTCCACTACCTGAGCGAATGGTAGAAGTGAAGTGAAGTGAAATGAAATTGCTCAGTCGTGTCTGACTCTTTGCGACCCCATGGACTGTAGCCTGCCAGGCTCCTCTGTCCGTGGGATTTTCCAGGCAAGAATACTGGAGTGGGCTGCCATTTACTTCTGCAGGGGATCTTCCCAACCCAGGGATCGAACCCCAGTCTCCAGCATTGTAGGCAGATGCTTTTACCGTCTGAGCCACCAGGGAAGTCCCAAATGGTAAGTGCTTAGTATAAATTGTTGAATGAATAGAAGAATACTCTGAATCTTTTTCTAGAAAAATCAAAGCTCTAATTTTATTCAACATTTTGCAACTTATGAATAAATCCCTAGGTTCTAAGAAAGCAAATCTTCACTTAATGTTTCATGAGGAAAGGGAATTATGATGGGTTATTATCACTGAATAACAGTCTGAGTTTACATCCACAACAGGTCTGAGAAAAAAAACACATCTTGACCCTCAGGCCTTTCTCTTCAAACCCTGAACATCTAGAAAGAGTTGTGGTTTGTGGTATTCTTTTATTATTTACCTATTCACAAATATGAGTGAAAATTATCTTGCTATCCTTATTATCTTGTTTAAGTAAGAAAATAGGATTCATATTAAAAAATTAAATATAAAGACACATTCAAGAATATATTAAAATGATCCTAGGTGGTGTTTATGGGGAGGAAGGTGAATGAGAGATAAGGAAAAAAACTGTAAGTTGCATGGCTAATGATAATAAGGATGACAAGGATGGTGAAGATGGTATCAACTCCATTCTCTGAATCAATTAAGCAGACAAACATGTACATACAAAGAGGCTGTTTCTTCAGGAGACTGATTCTGATCTGTGACCTCAGACCACCTAATCCAGTACTGTCCACATATGTAAGTAGTCCCACACAATTGCACTCATTTCACATGCTAGCAAAGTAATGCTCAAAATTCTCCAAACTAGGCTTCAAGAGTACATGAACAGAGAATTTCCAAAAATTCAAGCTGGATTTAGAAAAGGCAGAGGATCCAGAGATCAAATTGCCAATATGGGTTGGATCATAGAAAAAGCAAGAGAATTCCAGAAAAACATCTACTTCTGCTTCATTGACTATGCCAAAGCCTTTGACTGTGTGGATCCCAACAATCTATGGAAAATTCTTAAAGAGATGGGAATACCAGGCTACCTTATATGCCTCCTGAGAAACCTGTATGTAAGCCAAGAAGCAACCATTAGTACTGGACATGGAACAACAGACTGGTTCCAAATTGAGAAAAAAGTATGTCAAGGCTGTATATTGTCACCTGCTTATTGAACTTACATGCAGAGTACATCAGGAAAATGGCGAACTGGATGAAGCACAAGCTGGAAACACAATTTCCAAGAGAAATATCAATAACCTCAGATATGCAGATGACACCACCCTTATGGAAGAAAGCAAAGAGGAAATAGTCTCTTGATGAAGGTGTAAGAGGAGAGTGAAAAAGCTGGTTTAAAACTCAGCATTCAAAAAACGAAGATCATGGTATCGGGTCCCATCACTTCATGGCAAATAGATGGGGAAATAATGGAAACAGTGACAGACTTTATTTTCTTGGGCTTCAAAACCACTGTAGATGGTGACTGCAGCCATGAAATTGAAAGATGCTTGCTCTTTGGAAGCAAAGCCACGATCAACCTAGACAGCATATTAAAAAGCAGAAACATTACTTGACAACAAAAGGCTGTCTAGTCAAAGCTACGGTTTTTCTAGTAGTCATGTACGTATGTGAGAGCTGGACCATAAAGGCTGAGTACTGAAGAATTGATGCTTTTGAACTTTGGTGTTGGACAAGAGTCTTGTGAGCACCTTGGACTGCACGGAGATCAAACCAGTCAAACTTCAAGGAAATCAGTCCTGAATATTCATTGCAAGGACTGACGCTGAAGCTGAAACTCCATAATTTGCCCACCTGATGTGAAGAGCTGACTCACTGGAAAAGACCCTGATGCTGGGAAAGATTGAAGGCAGGAGGAGAAGGGGCTGATAGAGGATGAGATGGTTGGATGGCATCAGTGACTCAATGGACATGAGTTTGACAAGCTCTGGGAGATGGTGAAGGACCGGGAAGCCTGGCATGCTACAGTGGGGTCACAAGGAGTCAGACACGACTGAGTGACTGAACAATGTCACATTAAAAAAGAAAAACCAGATATTAATTTTAATAATATGTATATTTTATTTAACCTAATCCACCCAAAGTATTGTTATTTCTCCATATAATTAAAATAAACATTATTTGTGAGATATTTGTACTAAGTTTTTGAAATCTGGTATGCATGCCGTACCTACAGCCAGGACATCTCAATTCAGACTAGCCCCACTTTAAATGTCCAATAAACACTTGTGGCTGGTGGCATCCATACAGAACAGTACAGTTCTAAAGCAAGCCTCTAGGTGTCATGTCTGAAGGTGGGTATAAGTGAAAGCCAAAGTGAAGTCACTCAGTCTTGTCCAGCTCTTTGCGATCCCATGAATTGTAGCCCACAGAATTTCCCAGCAAGAATACTGGAGTGGGTTGCCATTTCCTTCTCCAGGGGATCTTCCTGACCCAGGGATCAAATCTAGGTCTCCCGCATTGCAGGCAGAGGCTTTACCTCTGAGCCACCAGGGAAGGTGGGCATACGTCAATACAAATACAGTCCCCTGGAACCACAGCTGAACTTTGCTGGCAGTTGGTACTGTGAGCTGGCTCAGAGATATTACCACAGTAATGGGCAGCAATGTGTCAGAAGAGAAAGCCACAGAGTCATGTTTCCAGAATCAGAGTCACCAAAACCAGAGATTATTTCTGAATTGATTTGTCTTTTCAGTTCTTTTTCCATCTAGGTTTCTGTTAAGTGTCTGAGTAAGAGTTGCAGGGGGAGCCAGGGTGATTCATTAAAAGGGACAACACTTAGGAAAAAAGTAAGGTGATTTTATTGCATTTTAGGTTGGTAGAAGAGGTAAAGCAAGACACATTCTATTATATTATCTATAATAATTAAGCTTCTGAATTTTTGTATGGGCTTCCCTGGTGGCTCAGATGGTAAAGAATCTGCCTGCAATGCAGGAGTGCAGGTTTGATCCCTGGGTCAGGAAGATCCCCTGGAAAAAGAAATGGCTACAGACTTCAGTATTCTTGCCTGGAGACTTCCATAGACAGAGGAGTCTGGTGGGCTACAGTTCATGGGGTCGCAAAAAGTTGGACACAACTGATCAACTAACACACACTTTCAAGTGCTGCTCTGTCAAAATTTCACACGTGCTAATCATCTCTCCACAATAACTGAATTTTTATACCCAAACCTTTAAACATATCTGGGAGGAGTGAAGGGGTTAACTGCAGGTTCTCAGGGGTGCTGGGTGCTTTAAGTAAATAAGCTGTACTCCCTTATAATAGTTCAAGTGCTTATTTGATTCTCTCTCCTACTAAATTTATTTTATTTTTGAAAATTCATGGCAAGGTAAAAATTTTAAATTGTCACAAAGGGCCAGTTTCAGATGATCTATTTAATGTAGGAAAGACTGGGTGGGCATTGTCTGGTTTATAATGCATTACACAAATCAAGGTTTTGTTCTGGTGAGAAAAGTTAGAGACATACACACAGACAGTGTGTGCTTAACTATAGAATAAATTGGTTTTGGTCAATTTAAGTTTTGGTTTTGCTCTTAATTTCCCAATATTTAGCTGATGTGACTGTACTATGATTTGAATAGACTACTGATTTTACTTTTATGTCATTTCCCTGTATGGGAATCAATTCACATAATCTCAGCCAAAAATTATTCAAACTCAGAAGTGTATACATCTTTCAACTTTCACATTACTCTCTTTCACACACACACACACACACACACACACACACATACACATTCTAACACACTTACAAGGGAATACCCAGCATCTATGGGCCAGATGAACCATATTGTTCCATAATGCCCAGGATTTAGTAATAAGACAAACAATCCATCATGGCACTGATTTTAAGCAATGCAAATCCTGAGAAAACAGTTTGACTAGTTGAATAATAATAATTAATATTATTTCTAAAAGGTTTATGAAACCCTCGATCTAGTTCTCAAAACCAAAGCCATATTCACCGAATATTTGCAAAAGATTTTCAGCTGAAGCTTTCAGGTTCAGCTTTATTCCCCCTCCCCCTCAAAATGATTTTCTTCTTATTGCAAATAATCACTAGAAAGTATTTAAATGTGTGCATCTTGAAAGTCCCCCGCCCCCCCCAAAAAAGGTGGATATAAACAGAACTTCACTTTAATTTTAAGAATAAGAGTGTGTCTTAAATATGAGTATGATGGAAATGCTGGTTAAAAAAGGAAACTGGATCCCATTCCTCTTAAAATTTTTAATGTGTATACAAGTACTTAAAATACAAACTATATACCAGTTGACACTGTGCAGCAATACATAATCTAACAAGACACCATGAGGCAGATTGAAAACTTCCCTCAATCATGTTTCCCAGCTTTAAGGATGCAAAGGTCTAATAAACATGAACTTGAACTACAATGAACATACTCAAATGATCCTTAAAAAAATAGGTATTTACAACAACAAAATAGTATTGTAATGGCAAAGATAAATGAACTAAGCTTAGATCTGTGTAATATAAAAAGGAAACAATGATTATATAGTACAAATAATTTTGCTGTAATATGACAGCCTAATGACTTAAGTGCCCAATATCGTCATTATGGTTCTGAACCCAATGTGCATTAGCAATAAAGACTCAATAAAACTACTGTATAATTCATATTTTTCCATGAAAATCTTGTTCTTCTTTTAAAATGTTTGTGCCTCTAAGATCTGTAAGCCTAAATGGAAAAATATAATAAAGTGAATTATATATTATGTCTGTGTTGTGATTTGAAGGTGATCTCAAGAAAGCTCCTAAACAATCCTTCTAATGAAGGGAAACAACACTTTTGGACACCTGGATTTATTCAAAGGTTTGTAATCTAGTAAAAAATGCTTATTTTGTTATTTAATGCATTAATTTAATATACATATATATATATATATATATAATTCTGTGAATTTTATATAGTCCAAAACCAATTACAATTACTTATCTGATCAGTGCATTTCAATTTTGCATAAAAAATAAATAAGTGACAGTATGACAAATATTTGAAACATTCATCTTTACTTACTATTTGCCATGCATATAGCTATTACTTTAACCTTTTCTTTTTCAAACAAGGTAAATGAATGGTGTAGGGTAGTGATCAAACAAAAACACTGCAAAACGTGCCTTGGAATAATTGCACAGCATGATAAGGCATCATTTCAAGTATTCATATTCTCTTCCTTAGATCTCCAAGTCAGGTTTGCTAGAAATCTTCCGTTGCTCAAATTATAAAGGGAAAGAAAACATTGCTTAAAAGTGTAGCAAGAGTAGGTATTTTCAGGCCACTGAGCCATGTATCATGAAGCTGTTTTTCTAAGAGATGCTGAGAAACATGAGAAATTAAAGATGCTATTATCTTTTATTTTTCCTTTTAATGTTTGTAAGGGAGCAGCTGTGCCCAATTCTTAGTGTAAAAGGAAAACCATATCAATTTTACTCATTTTTGTGGTTGGAATGAACATGTGATGAGACGTACATTTTGCCATTATTGAATCGGGAGATGTGACAATAATTTTAACGGGTGTTGTTTCATCTACCTGCTAAACTGGTCCTCCTTGCTCAAAATATGGTGTTGTAGGGTTGTATCAACCATCTGGCATCACAGAATGAGAGTTTTACAAAGAAACTTCTTGGATGTCTAAAAATGATGTGAGGATAGACAAGCCCCTCAAGGGTGTCTGCACAGATGCAAATCATTTACATTTGCAAATGTGTGCACAAAAGAGAGGATGGTATTACCGAGCAAATGGCTCCCCTCAATTACCTGTTTTGTGCCTGAATATGCTTGATTTATGAGTGTAAGAATCAGGAACTTGAAGAACTAAACCAGGAGACAAAGCCTATCACATGAAATACTCTTTTCCACTAATACTCAAACACAGTGAATGTTTGGACAAATATATACGCTTGATTTATACAACTGACTTTTTTTTCTCAGAAGCTGAAAAAAAAAAAAAAGATTCAACCCAAGCTGTCTTTTCCAAGAGTCTTGAGAAGCTGCATTGTTTTGAAAAAAAAAATTGGCTTCATTTTCACAATTTTAAAAAAATGGATATGGAAAGAATAAGATTGTGCCCATAAAAGCCAACTGTTTCCAAACCTCCCTGTATTGTTTGGCCCCAATACAGTATCCTCCTATATGGATGTAGGAAACCATGACAGACTGGAAATACAATAGTGAAAGTTGCTCAGTCATGTCTGACTCTTTGCGACCCCAAGGACTGTATCCACAAGGCTCCTCTGTCCATGCAATCCTCAAGGCAAGATAACTAAAGAGTGGGTTGCCATACCCTTCTCCAGGGGATTTTCCCAACCCAGGCATCAAACCAAGGCAGATTTTTTATCATCTGAGCCACCACAGTACTTGATCAAAATAAAAGTTTTATTCTGTGGTAACTTTAACATCCTGGGGAAATCTGCTGAAACCCCAACCCTCCCTCTGTCCCCCATTCAGTGGGACAAAACAAACTAAATGAAGAATTCAGTTTTTATGTTAGGTCCTCACTGTTCAACGAACTGATTTGCTGACTGACACACATAGGTTTTCTGTTAAATAGAATTCTAAAGAGTGACAGAGATTATCAAGGGCAATTGAGGGATTTTTCTGCCTTCCAAGGGAGGAACTAGAGAGCTAGCTGATGTAAGCTGGGGTTGCAGAAAATGCCTAAGCCATACCTAAGCACAAATGGAGATAGTGAAGCTAACTGAAAATATCATTGTTGCTACTATAACAAAAGGTGGACTTCTGTTAGTTTTTATGTGGGGAGATGTCAAAAAGTAATGAAAAGAAAACATATTTATACTTTTTCTGTTGATTAATATCTAAAGGTAATTATATTTTCAAACATTTTTGCTTTTTTTATATGTAATATATCAGCATTTAGATTGTTAAACTGGAAAATATAAAGTATTAGCTTTCTGTTAAATAAAAGCATAAATAAGGATACTATGTAAGTTGTACTGTAAAAATGCAGTACTATCAATAAAGACCAAAAGGAAACTATAATCAAGGTGAAAAGACAACCCTCAGAATGGGAGAAAAATAATAGCAAATGAAACAACTGACAAAGGATTAATCTCCAAAATATATAATCAGCTCATACAACTCAATATCAGAAAAATAAGCAACCCAATCAAAAAGTGGGCAGAAGACTGAAACAGACATTTCTCCAAAGAAGGTATACAGAAGGCTAATAAACACATCAAAAGATGATCAATATTGCTCATTATTAGAGAAATGCAAACCAAAACTACCATGAGATATCACCTCACAAAGGTCAGAATGGCTAACCATCAAAAAATCTACAGACAATAAATACTAGAGAGGGTATGGAGAAATTGGAACCCTCTTGTAATGCTGATAGGAATGTAAATTGATACAACCACTATGGAAAACAGTATGGAGATTCCTTAAAAAACTAGGAGTAAAGCTACCATATGACCCAACAATCCCATTACTGGGCATGTAACCTGAGAAAACCATAACTGAAAAAAGAAACATGTTCCCCAATGTTCATTGCAGCACTATTTACAATAGACATGAAAGTAACCCAGATATTCATTGACAGATGAATGAATAAAGAAGCTGCACATATATCAGTCAGTTCAGTTTCTCAGTCATGTCCGACTCTTTGCGACCCCATGAACCGCAGTACGCCAGGCCTCTCTGTCCATCGCCAACTCCCGGAGCCCACCCAAACTCATGTCCATTGAGTCGGTGACGCCATCCAACCATCTCATCCTCTGTCATCCCCTTCTCCTCCTGCCCTCAATCTTTCCCAGCATCAAAGTCTTTTCAAATGAGTCAGCTCTTCGCATCAGGTGGCCAAAGTACTGGAGTTTCAGTTTCAGAATCAGTCCTACCAATGAACACCCAGGACTGATCTCCTTTAGGGTGAGTTGGTTAGATCTCCTTGCAGTCCAAGGGACTCTCAAGAGTCTTCTCCAACACCACAGTTCAAAAGCATCAATTCTTTGGCACTCAGCTTTCTTTATAGTCCAACTCTCACATCCATACATGACCACTGGAAAAACCATAGCCATGACTAGACGGACCTTTGTTGACAATGTAACGTCTCTGCTTTTTAATATGCTATCTAGGTTGGTCATAACTTTCCTTTCAAGGAGTAAGTATCTTTAAATTTCCTGGCTACAATCACCGTCTGCAGTGATTTTGGAGCCCAGGAAAATAAAGTCAGCCATTGTTTCCACTGTTTCCCCATCTATTTACCACGAAGTGATTGTACAATAATTACTCAGCCATAAAAAGGAACATATGTGAGTCAGTTCTAATGGGATGGATGAACCTAGAACCTTTTTGCATCTCCTTCATTGTTAGGTGGTCTCTTTACCAGCTGAACCACCAAGGTAAGAGATACACACACACACACACACAAGAACAGATGTGAGGCAGTCCTAATGAGGTGGCTCAACTAGAGCGTATTATACAGAATGAAGTAAGTCAGAAATAGGAGAACAAATGTCATGTATTAATACATATATATGGAATCTAGAAAGATGGTACTGATGAGCCTATTTTCAGGGCAGCAATGGAGATGCAGAGAACAGACTGTGGACATGGGTGGGTGGGGGGAAGGAGAGCGTGAGATGATGGAGAAAGTAGCATGGAAATATATACATTACCATATGTAAAATGGATAGCCAGTGAGAGTTTCCAGTATGACTCTGGGAGTTCAAACTGGTGCTCTGTGACAATCTGGAGGGGTGGGATATGGTGGGATGTGGGACAGAGTTTTAAGAAGGAAGGGGCATATGTATGTCTATGGTTGACTCATGATGATATATGGCAGAAATCAGCACAATATTGTAAAGCAATTATCCTTCAATTAAAAAAAAAAATAAACTAATTTAAAAACAGACCAACAGTGACTAGATTCCCAGTACTTTCAATCGCGCATGAGTGAGTGAGTGAAGTCACTCAGTCATGTCTGACTCTTTGCGATCCCATGGACTGTAGCCTAACCAGGTTCCTCTTTCCATAGGATTTTCCAGGCAGGAATAATGGAGTGGGTTGCCATTTCCATTTAAAGGTAAATATTATGGCAGTAATCCATGTTGCAAGGATTGCAGACTTTTTGTTACTAAGATCCTTCATTTTCTCTGATTTGGTCACCTATGCAATACTGTAGAACTTTGGTCCAGCTCTGGAAATGAGAGTCAGCTGCAGAAATTAGTTGAAGACTGATAGCAATGCCTGCTGTTCATCTCTTCCGTCTTCTCCTCCCTCTCTAGCTTCCTTTGCCCCCTCCTTTGTTCCTATCGGATGTTTTCGTTAATGCTCATTAAAGGGTATTTTTAAATGTTAATGGAAAGCCAGCTACAAAAAAACAAAAATAGGAGGAGTTTAAGGGGGAGAGAAATAAGAAGGAGGGAAAGAAAATAGCAATGGGAGGGACAGTAGAGCCATTTTGAGGGAATGATGGGAGAAAAACTGCAACATTTTAAAGCTGAAAAAACATTCATTAACCTAAGCAACTAGTTTTTGTTTTAAAATAGGCTTTAAAAAGTTTAAAAAAGTAAAATTTGTTATAATACTAACTGTGAAAATGTCATTACTGCTTTACACAACATGAAAAGGATTTTCTTAAAAGATAATGAAAACTTATATAGTAAAAGGCTTTAAATTGATGTGGAAATCTAAAGAAAATCTATAGGATTTTGAAATCATATTACATTTGATAAAAGGAAAAAGCTAAGAAACATAATGAGGGTGTAGTCTATAATAAAAATCTCCAGAAGTGTAACTAGCCTCCAAAACAAACTTCTTGAGATGTCTTGATCATCAACAAGATGCCGAACTAGCCTTGGTTACATCATTTCCACTGTAACAGAAGTTGTCTTGACTAGAAATTGTCACAGAATTTTCTGCTACATACATTTAGAAATATAAATAACTTGTCTGGCAAGACTAAGCACAGCTTTCAAAATTTACATGAATATACAAAGAGTTATTTATTTACTTACTCTTTCTATGTTTGCCATAATATGTTTGCCATATTAATAAAAATTCACTTTAAGTTATGTTTTTGTATGTCCTCAATCACCAATGTAATTCGTTCTGTTTATTCAAGTTTAGACCTTTATTTTTTCTTAATTATTATAATTTCAGTCTATTCCTTAGATGTATCAAATTGTATCTAACTTACTAGCTACCATTATAATAAATACAATTAAATAAATTGTAATTGTTTCTTAATTGTCCTAACATCAATTCAATAAATTAAAGAGGTTATTTAAATACATTTCTTAAAATCTAATCAGCTGAGCTCTTTAAAAGAGGGCTGAAGTCTTCGCTGGGGTCAGAAACTCCAAATCACTTCTGCTCAGGAAATTCCAGCTTTGGCTTCATGTCTCTTTTCTTACTGTCTATGGATAATTAGCTTCAGCCTCTGCCTATGAGGTTCCAGCCTGGTTGCGGTCTTCCCTTTCGGATTACTTGCCCTATGGCCTGCAGACTCAGCCAACCCCACAAGCATGTAGATCAGTTTGGTTCCTTGTTATCTGTCAATCCCTCTCCTCTCTCTTCTTCTCCCTTCCCTTCTCTTCTTCCCTCCCCTCTCTTTTTCTCTGTGTGTCTCTCTCTGGAACTGTTTGTCCACCCATCTGTACCTATTGTTTTTGTCTAGTCGCTAAATCATGTCTGACTCTTTTGTGATACCATGGACTATAGCCCTCCAGGTTCAGCAATCTATAGGACTTCCCAGGCAAGAATACTGGAGCTGGTTGCCATTTCTTTCTCCAAGGGATCTTCCAGACTCAGGGATAGAACCTGCATCTGCAGGTGGATTCTTTACTGCTGAGCCACCAAGGAAGTGCATCCTTCTCATTAATAGTGGTTCTGCTTCTCTGGTTGAACTCTAATATATACAGAGGGTTTCAGTCTAACTTTTGTCTTCCATAAAAATAGAAGGTTGATTAGGTACATTCTTGAGCTACCTTTCAATTCTCAATCACATAGCCCCAATATTAGGACCAGCATTCCCTTATGTGTGAGACATTTTCAGAGAATATTAACTAATCCAGTTTGTTCAAAATTATAACTGCATTGAACAGTGTATCATATATGGAATGAATGTGTGGACGGGTGGAAGGATGGATGGATGGGACTCTGTTCTCTGTGTCCTCTGGAAATGTGAAATGTATCTAACCTTCAATGGGGTTTTCTGTTTTCCTATCATGTCTCTGTTGAAGATTTAATGATTTGGAATCATTTTTCCCTTTCAACCTTTTTGTTTTTCTCCAGAGTTAAAATTTAATCTGTTATTTTTATAAGGCAAACTTCACCGTAAAACAGATTAATTTAAAAATCCAGATAAAGAAAACAAAAACCCCTGGCTGAATGGAGATAATGAGTCACACTTTACAATAATCATTTTTACATATCAAGTGTGCTTGCTGAATAGTCTATTTTTAATGGTAAACAAGTATTAATGCCTATTTGTTCAATGTACTATGTTGAAGACACCCCAAAGAGGAATCATAATTACAATTTCAGAAGTAGAATTAACTAGTACCTTCATTTTTAAAAATATTGAATTCTTCTTGATAGACAAAGATACTATAAGTCATGCTGAAGAAAACAGATATTGAAAAATAGCAGGGTTTTTGACAGTTAAAAAAATTTCCGTATGAATTTACCAATGCTCTTACATTTATAGAAATATTCCATTACTTTAGTTTGTTTTCTTTTAATGATGGGGGAAAATTATTTTCTATAATTATAGTAAAACTAGTCATTTAATCCTTATGTTTTTCCTATAACATGTAGCCCAAATGAAGAAATGATACATATCCCTGGGATTTCCTCCAAGTTCAGAGGAATGAAGATCCCAAACCATACATTTACTGCCCCACAGATGTGCTAAAAGTGAAAGGATGGTTTCACAGTACAAGCCAAATCTGAATAAAATATTCAAGGGTTTCAATTTAAAGATGGGCTGTGTCTTCTAGATTCAGTAATCATTGTAAAGCCTGAAGAAAAGGCTAAGGTCTCGTTTCAAATTAATTTTTTTTTTTTTTTCCCCAGCAAAAGGGGCCTCTCTCCTAGGGCTGAAGTCAGGTATGTTACCTATGTTCTGTGTGTCTGTTCCCCTCTGACCCGATTGACAGGGGTGGCAGAAGTGCTAGGGGAGTTGCCCGCTGTTCTGTTCAACAGGGTACAGCCCCTTCCCTGAATCATGGCAAAACGCAGAGACTCAGCTGAGGCCATCTGTGCCCCGGGTTCCTTTCTCAAGTTTCCTCTAAGAGGCAATATTTCATTTTTCGTCTCCTATGCTCATTTTCTTCTTGTTAAACAAAAGAGGAATCACACATATATGTTAGTTAAAAAGGATCAAGGTTTAGGTAAAATCTTTGTAGAAAACTGTATCATTTCTTGAATTAAATCCAACAGAGAGAGAGAGGGAAAAAAAAGATAGTAAAGAAAATAATGGGGCTTTCCTGGAGGTTCAGTGGTAAAGAATCTGCCTACAATGCAGGAGATGTGTTTGATCCCTGAGTTGGGACGACCCTGGAAAAGGACATGGAAACCCATTCCAGGTTTCTTGCCTGGAAAATTCCATGGGCAGAGGAGCCTGGCAGGTTACAGTCCATGGGGTCACGCAGAATTGGACATTGGACACGACTGAGCACAGGCGCACAAAGAAACCATAACCCCAATGCAATCATTGTACCAAGGAATAACCCATAATTTGTGCTTTATGTCTGAGGTCTGGTTAATATAAAATAAAGATTCTAATTTATCACTGTTTAAGTACCTTGTCTTCTAAATCTTTGTAGTTCAGTTCTTTGATAAGAAATTGTGTTTTTGGCCCCTGGATATGTATTTTTCCAGATGTGTCATTCGTACCTTCACATATGTAGAGGATAAAGTGAAATTAATAAAACTAGTAGCATGCCTCATTATATAAAATTAATAAAACTAGTAGTATATATTATTATACACACAGAGAGAATACCTTCAAGTCTCAATCTGACACCCTTTTTAAGGTAGGCAGCAAACTGTTAAAAGCTGTCTGCCTCCTGACTAACCCAAGCTACTAGCAATCTTAAAAACTGATATGTAAAAATATAAAACGATGCCTCCAAACGTTGAAACTATTTTGCGAGGATGATTTTCAGAGCACTTTTCTCTAAGGCTAAAAAAAGGTCTAGCTAATTACTTCCATAAAAGCAAAAACAAAAGTATGGAGTACCTAACAGCTAGACTGAAGAGGTCAGGTGGCCTTGACTATCCTGATGAGTTTATCATTATTTACATCTCAAGCTGATCACAGATCAAACATCACAACCATCACTCCAAAACAATTATTCCGTGTTGGTATATTTAGTTGCTGTGAGATGCCAAAGCAATTGAGCCTTGACTTCAAACAATGAGTGATGGTTCATTCCCAAAGGAGAGAACATCATTAGGAAGGAGGGAAATTTTTTTTTCTCTTAAACTATTCTTCAAACAGATGTCTATCCTGATGATTTTAACTGACAAAGTTCTTAATTTTTAACTTCTAAATTTGAGGAGTCCATTTTCAGCAGTTAAGAGCACTAGGAACTTTCAGACTCTTTTTTTCCCATGGCCTCTGATCACTAGCCCTTCAAAAGGGAAATCCTTTATATTATTTTCTGAACACACTGCTGGTAGTGCTAGAACAGCCTGGTTGCAGGTCTCCAGAGCTGATTCTTCTAAGGAACTTCTTGGAAAATCAAGATTGAAACTCTGGTCATAATTAGCTTTCATTTCTGGGCAGACAGCCCCTGCTGTTCATGACAGCTGGGGCTGCAGGTGTAGTATATTCTCTTTATCACTTTATTTTTCAGTTCCTTGGCTAAATGGGTAACTTAAGATTTTTCTCATTAATCATTTGTATGCTTTGGAATGTCATGAAAAATTATGGGTTCTTTATAAAATTGACACCAGTACATTTTTAGACCTGAAAGAGTTTGAAGGAAAATTTTGAAGAGGTGTTTTAGAATATTCCACTTTTTCCTCATTTCTTTTGGTTAATTTTTCTAAAATACAATATTTCACTGGTTTTCTCTGTATCAGAACAAAACTTTATATACTACTGTATTGAAATTTAACTTCTGGATCTGCTTCAGATTTTAAACTGTAATTGTGCTTTATGTACTTTTACGGTTTTCAGTTATTTTCATTTTATTCTTAATAATATTTATTTTCTCAAGGAACTAACATTTAGTTTACTATTAATTTTTGTTTTATAATTTACTGGTTTTCTTAGCTTTATCATTTTTACCTTTGGAGTTCTTTGGTTATATTTAGTTATGAAAAAATGTTTCTGAATTAAGTTCAGAATTGTTTAACTTTGCTCTTAATACTAAAAACATTTAATGCTATGCATTTGCCTCAGAATAATTCTTTGGTTGCATACTGTTACATTTGATATTTAATGGGCTCTTCCTTAGGAAAAAGCAATGGAAGGAAATGTTCTTTTAACCAATAAGTGACTTGGGGCATTTTGGTTAGTATCTTGTTATCAGTTTCAATTTTTCTTATATTTTTATAAGAAAAAATTTATTTCTTATTCTTATTATAAGAAATTTATTTCTTATATTTTCTTATGGTCTTATTCATGGTCTTATTCAAGGTCTTATTCATGTCATGTTTCTTCACAATTTCTGAATTTAGGATTTAAACAAATTCTTTGTGGCTTTAATACATGATTGATAATAATAAATACTATGTAGGATGTTTTAAAATAAGATATTATGTCTGTACTTAGGGCACAAAGTTTAATATATATTTAGTAATCAACAATATGAATACATGAAAAGTTTTTTACCTCCACTATAATCTTATGGGTATTTATCTTGGATTAAATATCATATTTTCAAACTAAATATTTGTACACAGGCAAATTTCTAAACAGGAACTGTTAAATAAAAGACATAACTCTGAAAACTTAAAGGTTAGAATTAATTTAAATATAATTAGAAAATAACAAGCTTCTGAACAAGTTCATAGAATAATCTCACTAATTTAAAAAATGAAATTGCATTTTAATATTTTGCTTTTAGTTTTTAACTCACCATCTGTTAAATCAATAAATACTAGAGTTTAATTGTTATTATATATTAATTTCTAAATCAACTTTCTTTGACATTTGTACTTTCCCATCTGTCAATATGGCCCTTAAATTTTATTTTTATTTACTATATAGGCACACATGCATTTATGTCTGTATACAGATCTTTTTATCCTTCAAAACACATTACAAAAATCATTTAATAATATAATTATTTATATGTATTTGCAAGTAAAACTTAAAGAAAGGTGAGAGGAAATAAAAACAAAATTGTACAAAGTCTAAAATATGCAATGTATGCTTAATTTATAATCTATATTCTGAAATTAAAATGTTTGTGTTTCCTCTTCTATAAGTGAATATAAAACTTATTATATAGGATGTTTTAAAGATGAAAATGAGAAAATACATGCTTTGTAATTAGAACAATGCATGCTGTTTATATTTTTATTTATATTGATATTAATATACAAAGGCTGATAAAAATTATTTTCCCTCTAAGAGGAAAATGCTTTAACTTTGGAAATAATGCTAGTCATATCACTTTACATCTTTGTTTACTTCATATCATTATCTAATGCATTTAATTTTAATATATAAGACAATGGAAAATTCAAAATTGTTATTTTATTTATGATTTTTTAAAAATTTTCTACCACCTCCAATGAATCTGCTACTCTGTGATATATATTTTTACCATTTGTTTTTTAAAGTTATTCAAGTTTTATGGACTATTAGGTTTATTTGGTCTAATATGAGTCCCTAGTAAGGATAATTAATATTTTAACAGCACATGCTGTATTCCAGGCAATGTTCTAAGCACTTTCAGAGACTAAGTGATATACTCTTCACTGTGAATCTATGAGGAAATGTTACTCAAGTCACAAAGATGGTCCTGGCAGGCAGGTAGGTCTAGGACCTACCTACGTCTAAGTCATCTGTCTCTAGTATCAACACTTCCATCACCGCACTGCAACTGGACAATCAGGTGAGCTGGTAGCCTAATTTGCACTTAAAGCAGCACTTGCTTCCTAACAGCTGGGCTCTAGGTCATTTAACACTGTTTCTATCACTGTAAAGTGACAAATTCCCATTCCCAGGGCCAGATAGGAAACAATTCCAGCCTCTAGAAGACTGAGGATGAACAATGACACTAGGACTCAAGCTTGCAGCATTTTGACTCATCAAATTCTTCCCTTATGAACTCTTGGTAGACCATGGCCCATGGCACTACTTAACCCTCCATAGACAGGAGTTTGTTCTTAATGTGAATGTAAAATTTCTCGTAAGTTCAATGTGAGACTTCACTTACCCTTCAAGGTGTAAACTTAAGCGAAATACGTTGCCAAAATCATATTGGCTGTGCTGTGCCCAGTCACATCTGACTCTTTGTGATGTCATGGTATGCAGTCTGCCAAGCCCCTCTGTCCATGGAGTTTTCCAGGCAAGAATATTGGAGTGGGTTGCCATTTCCTACTGCAGGGGATCTTCGTGACCCAGGAATAGAATTCATGTTTCCAGTGTTTCCTTCACTGGCAGGCAGATTCTTTATCACTGAGCCACCCAGGAAGCCATATAAAAGCATATTTAACCAGTCATTATTGTATTCATTTTGTTGACAAAATCAAAATAGTGTATTTTAACAATTTTTCATGTGTAAATTCATCATGAATTTTGATAGAGAATAGGAAATGCTTACTTAAAATGTGACTATAAACACTGTTAGTCAATGTAGAATTGAGAGCATCTGGAACCTCTTTAACTTCAGTGCTTCAAACACCACAAATAATTCTTCAATAAGTGCCTGTGATGTCAATGCATAAACTGAGCACTTGCTCCCACTACTCTAACTTTTTAGAATTTATATCATCTTTGCTTAGACCTCAGATATCAGTTTTTAGAGCTTACTTGTCTCTTCTCAGTTCCCAGATTTAGATCATTCTGATCTGAGTCAGTCCATTTATATTATGAACATATTATAGTACAGGGACATTTTTAATTCCTCTATATTTAGAATGTAATGAATACATTGAAGGGAAAATGTAACAAATACAACAATTCTTGTTTCTTCACTGGTTTTTGGAGTTGATTGGCTGATGTATCATTTATTTATTATCATGCCATCTAAAGTCATTTCGTTTCTAGCTATTCAGTGGGAAAAAAGCAGAATTTAAGAGACAATGAAGAGCTTTACTCTACTGTTAAAACCTCCATATAAACAAGCAAATAAATGTAGCCTGGTGGCGGATTAAGCTGTTTTCTGAGCCAAATAAAGTATGTCTCTGGTCTTAAATATCAGATACTGATTTTATCCCAATAGTCTTCCTAATAGGAAAATTATCTGTGTATGATTCACCCTTGACTTACAATGATCTTGGCCCAATAGTGAAAGACTCGTGAAAGGCTGGGTAGGAAAAAAGGACTCTTAATTCCTGACTGTCTTGACAAGCCCTTAAAATAGCAGTTTCTTTAGCATTTGAGCCTGAAGTCTAGGTATCAATTACTAGCAAATAAGAGGCCTCAGGGCCTCTCAATGACAGTCATTACAAAGTAAGGCTTCTGGAACATTCTTTCCACCCAACTTTGAAAGGATCAATTTGTTCCTTTTCTGTTTATTCCCAGTCAAAATGCTGATAAGTAATTTCAGTTAAATTCCTGCAACTTCACTGAACTTTGTAATTCCTCATTATATTGCCAAAGCTGAAGCCCCTCAATATGACTATCCAAGTTATATAATTATACCAGTTAGCTGAGTTTTCTGCTGTCTTCTGAAGTAAGACAAATGCACTGAAGCATATCAGATTTGGCAAGAGGAGTCTGTCTCTAGAAACAAATAAATTGACCCCCTATCTTCATCATCTCTTTTATGATTGGATAAATTTGTTTTCACTAAGTAAGCTAATATAATATATCTATGTTAATTTTGAATCAAGACTTTTATAAATGGAAACAAAAGGACGACATATGACTAAGTTCAGACTGACGACATAGAGTTCAGTCTTCTGTAAGTCATTCCATATGCTATTTTTTCCCTATAAATCCAAAAGAATTTTTGAAAATATGTTAATCTAAGAGAACTCAGTCATCTATTTCTAAGGTAACCTTTCCTTAAACAAATTAGGAAGACTCTTCAAAATACTAAAGATCAAAATTAAATACATGTACCAATGTCAGTATTAACATTTAGTGAGTTCTTATGTTATGCAAAGCAGTGCTAGAAACACTACTTGCATAATCTAATTTATGCTTCTAAACAACTCTGTGAGGTAGATGGCCATTTTCAAGATGATAAAACAGAATATTAGTGAGGTTAAATGACTGGCTCAAGTTTATAGATCTATTAATATGTAAGTAACGAAAACTTCAGCCTCATTCCCAAACCCCGAATCCTCACAGAACAATGGTTATGGCTCCAGGCTGCAGAGTCAGAATGCTTGGTTTTGAATTCTAACTCTGCCTCTTTTCAGCTGTGTCACCTTGGGCACATTGACAAACCATTCAGTGCCTCACTTACCACCTGGTAAAATGGGTGTGATGATAATGCCATTGTACCTCGTAGGTTCATTCACAGAATTAAATGAGAGAGAACATGTACACTGCTTAAAATGGGGCTTACAGCTTAGTAAGCACTCCCAAACACTAGCTATTTCTATATCATAATTCTATAGCTTAGGGGATATGGAAACTTCATTCTTACAATACTATTCATAAATTTGGCATAGGAATGGTCCTTGAGTGATCATTTAATGATGATTTTCCTATCAACAATTTATATAACTGAAAAGCTTATGTTTATTTCAAATTCTACCATACTGTCCCAATATTTTCTGGTAATAGCCACTAGCTATTTGGGAGACCAAGACTAGAAAAACACAGAACCTTTATGAGAGGACTTACTGAATCTCTTTTTTGGTTTTCCTTTTTACTCACCCATGATCAAATGAGCCCTCCCATTTTAGATTGCTAGGACATTGAGAAAAAACATCTAAAGGGGAGGGTCACAGTTGGGGGACTTCTCCTCCACGGGTGCACCTCAGAACACAGAATGTTACACATGCATCTTTCACATACTTATCCTTAAACTGTTTATCTGGCACATCGACAGGCAGCTGGTGGAACAAATAGGAAATCCTGGGAAGCACATTCATTTTTAAAGTGTTAATGCGCCCAATCCAAGAGACAGTAATGTGCTTCCATCCGTTAAGATCCCCTTTAATGTTTCAAATTGGAGGGCCATAATTTAAATGAAATGCATTATCCAACCTGGAAGGTATTCCACATCCTAAATATTTAATTGATTTCTCCATCAGGGGAAGATGAGCCTACACAATGAGCAGATCCTATCTATATCTAAGTGTCCGATTAATAGTGTCTCTAATTTAGGGTAATTTAGGAGTTTACAACTTATAAAATGGCTATTTCTTCCACATTCCTCCCTAAGTACCAAGAGGATTGTGTCTGGATTAATTGCAAAAGCAGACAATCCTCTGTGTATAATGAAAACTCAGAGTCAGCATCATCCAGCCATGCACCTATAATGTGAGATCTCATCTGAATATTTTTCACAAGAGGCTTCACATCCAAAGCAAACTGAAGTGGCAAAGGAGGAAAGTTCTAATTGTTGCATCTCCCTATTAGAAAAGTTTAGTGAGTCCAGTTCATTCCTGCTGATTTTTACTTAGTTGGGTCTTAGCTAACTGAGTGAGGAAGATAAATCAAGCTACTTTCAGATTTTCCTAATGGTGCAAAGTTTGGCACCCCGAGGACTATGGAAATGTCTGTTACTACACTTGTAAAGGAGAGAAATGGAACAAGAATGTGGGTGGCTGGATCCATATAGTGATTTATTATTCTTGAATCCACTCAGTCATTTCCAGATAAGCACTTATGTGCCAAAGTTTATGGCATTTTCAGTTTAGGAAAAGAATAGGGCACATTTTCCCATACAGAACAGATATATTATTTGGAGAAATTGACACTTTTTTCTGGGTTTACTAGCAAATTGAAAATTTGAGTTTATAAATTTAAATGTATCCTTGAACTTTACCTCCATGAGTTGTGTCTGACTCTTTGCAACCCTATGGACCACAGCTCCTCTGTCCATGGGATTCTCCAGGCATGAACACTGGAGTGGGTTGCCATGCCCTCCTCCAGGCGATCTTCCTGACCCAGGATCGAATCTGCACCTCTTATGCCTCCTGCATAAGCAGGCAGGATCTTTACCACTAGCACCACCTGGGAAGCCCCCATTCAGTTCAGTTCAGTCACTCAGTCCTGTCCGACTCTTTGCGACCCCATTAAGTGCAGCACGCCAGGCCTCCCTGCCCCCGTAAGCTTAATTCTGATGTTATGAGGTCCTTTTAATTCCAGTTTTTTTAGGGAAAAAGGATATGGATGCTCTGTTAAAATTTATTTGGGGATTTGACTTCTGAAACAAAAGAAGTTAAAAATTTAGTGGCATGTCAGGAATATAATTTGTTGATGTTAAATTTACCTTTTTTGTGGCAATTTCTCCCTGTATTCTTGAAGAGCCACTTTGTAGATAGCTTAATTTTTGTTTAAATAAAAAGTAGAATCAATTTTCTTGGGAAAAATAATCAGTATGGATCCTGTTCTCCACAACAAAGAAAATACATTTGTAGACATACTCTGGAAATTTAAATCCCTCAATGCTTCTTTGAGGAAGTCCGAGGAGATTTGAAGACTGACATTTTGTACTTTTGCTATTCCCGAGAGGCACATGTATGATCATCTTTACTGAGGTTTGTTCCAGTCCCTGCTGAATTAATATGCATTTTCGTTAACTAATCTTGAAACAACAGGAATAAAGTTTATCCAGGTCTTTTATACCTCAGAGAACAAAACAAATACTACAAATCTTTAGAGAGAAAGGATATACAAAAGGGCTTGAGGTGAATATTTCAAAGCAAATACTCTTTAAATGATGTGCAAATTATTTCAGCTCTTGAGCATGATTTATGAAAGGGGATTAGCCCACTGAAATAAGAACCAAGTTTAAACTGTTGGGTTTCAAAGTCAAAGATGAGAAGTGGTTACAAGGAAAGGAAGGAGAAAGGCGATAATAATTTAGAGGAGGGATTTGTTTTAATTTTTTCTCTAAACTGACTCACCTTAAATTAAGTATCACCAACTGTTGTTACTTAACTGCAGTAGAAAATATTGCATTTGTCCTCTAATTTTCTTTAAAGTTAAGAGTGCAATAATTAAGAAATAATACTGGAATTTATATTTCAGCAAAATGGTCTCTACTTGCCACACAAAAATATTATAGAATCACAAACTGTGTTAAAGAAAACTATTCAAGCTGAAAAGGATAACTTCTAAGAGTCTCGAATCAGAGAACTTTTTTTTTTCAATTCACAAGTCACATCTATAATAATACAACATAATATATTCTAATATTCCAATATGCTTCTCAAGTAATAGTTAAAAGCTTCTTCTAAGACTTATGAAAAATGATTGCTTTTATGCAATTGTAAAGAGTATTAAGAGAGCTCACTTCTTATCATTCTGTAATGACCCACTATTGCTATGCTGGAAGGTAAAGGAAATTTTACTTGCATGTGATTAATATCTAATGCTTCTTGACTAAAATTCTGGATTTTGTTCAATAAAAATAAGTTAAGCAAAAATTGCATGGGTTCTCAGTCAACCCCTTCTGTGAAATCAGTTATGCCCAATTTAAAAATAAGGCATAGAACCTCAATAACAAACCTAGGTACTGATGAGGGAAAAAAAAATAAGATTAATTATTCTGATGTAACCTGTCCTAGAGTAATATAACTAAGTAAGTGAAATGCATCCAGGCATTACTAAAGTTTTGAGGCTACTCTTTCAATATGTTTCATTACCATTCACCCAACTTTAAAAGACTGGGCATTTAGGGGCAAATTTGTGAAGCAGAGTCTTAGAAAAGATTATCATTTGCTCAGTTTAGTTTGCATTTCCTGGAATAAACAAAGGTGGATCTGAGAAAACCATGCTTTATTTCCAAGATAACTATTATTACCTCTCACTGGCAAGTGCAATTTCATATTACTAGAAGGATTAATCAGACTTTATATGGAATATGTCCTTTATTTTTTGATAACTAAATTGTGAGCCTACTTTTATTTTTTGCATTTTTTCCTAAAGTGCTTCACTAAGCTGCAAGCTGGTAGGCCTTGATTGTTTTGGCAGGCACAACATATAAACTTACTCTATGAGTAAGTCATGGGGATCATTCATAATTATGACAGTTAACCTGAAAGGACAATGGGAAATACATTCAGGTACCTAAGAACATCAAAATAAAGGACATTTAAGCCATAAAATACTACAATTTTGCCTTTGGCAAAGAGAAATAACAAAAGAAAGCTATTTATAACATATATCCCCAAAAGAGTCAAATGGAAAATGAGAGGTAAGTAGCATTTCAGATGGACTTTGCATGTGAGCACATCCAGAAAATTAATGAATCTTTTCCTTGTTTGGAGCTTTGGTTTCTTCACTCTTTGTCTTCTCTTTGTCTTAGTTTATTCTTGGCTTAATTTTCATTATTGTTATTGTTTAGCTAGTGTTATTGACTTTCTGACATGGATAATTCAGACTTCACATCATGGGTGTGACCCAGGCAAAAGTTATGAGGAGAGTTTAAGTTGGTTCTGTCTTAATCTGCAATCAGGAGTTGAAAGAGTTTGATAAGATGAAATAAATATTCAACAACAGTGCTAGTGGCAAAAAACCTGCCTGCCAATGCAGGTGATATAAAAGATGCAGGTTTGATCCCTGGGTCAGGAAGATTCCCCTGGAGGAGGCCATGGCAACCCTCTCCAGTATTCTTGCCTGGAGAATCTCATGGACAGAAAGCCTGGCAGGCTACAGTCGATGGGGTCATAAAGAACCAGACACGACTGAAGCGATTTAACACGCACAGACAACCAAAATCAGTGTAATGGCATGGCAAACATGATAATAACCATATGTAAACTAATCCTCAGTTCAGTTCAGTCATTCAGTCGTGTCCGACTCTTTGAGACCCCGTGAACTGCAGCACACCAGGCCTCCCTGTCCATCACCAACTGCCAGAGTCTACCTAAACCCATGTTCATTGAGTTGGTGATGCCATCCAACCATCTCATCCTCTGTCATCCCCTTCTCCTCCTGCCCTCAATCTTTCTCAGCAGCAGGGTCTTTTCATATAAATCAGCTCTTCACATCAGGTGGTCAAAGTATTGGAGCTTGAGCTTCAGCTTCAGCATCAGTCCTTCCAATGAACATTAAGGACTGATTTCCTTTAGGATGGACTGGTTGGATCTCCTTGCAGTCCAAGGGACTCTCAAGAGTCTTCTCTAACACCACAGTTCAAAAGCATCAATTCATTGGTGCTCAGCTTTTGTTACAGTCCAATTCTCACCTCCATACATGACTACTGGAAAAACCATAGCCTTGACTAGATGGACTTTGTTAACAAAGTAATGTCTCTGCTTTTTAATATGCTATCTAGGTTGGTCATAACTTTCCTTCCAAGGAGTAAGCATCTTTTAATTTCATGGCTACAATCAGTATCTGCAGTGATTTTGGAGCCCAGAAAAATAAGTCAGCCACTGTTTTCCATTATTTCCCCATCTATTTGCCATGAAGTGACGGGACCAGATGCCATGGTCTTCGTTTTCTGAATGTTGAGCTTTAAGCCAACTTTTTCACTCTCCTCTTTCACTTTCATCAAGAGGCTCTTTAGTTCTTCTTCACTTTCTGCCATAAGGGTGGTGTCATTTGCATATCTGAGATTATTGATATTTCTCCCGGCAGTCTTGATTCCAGCTTGTGCTTCCTCCAGCCCAGCATTTCTCATGATGTACTCTGCATATAAATTAAATAAGCAGGGTAACAATATACAGCCTTGACATACTCCTTTTCCTATTTGGAATCAGTCTGTTGTTCCATGTCCAGTTTTAACTGTTGCTTCCTGACCTGCATATAGGTTTCTCAAGAGACAGGATAGATGGTCTGGTATTCCCATGTCTTTCA
Source organism: Bos indicus x Bos taurus (assembly GCF_003369695.1). Lineage (NCBI taxonomy): Eukaryota > Metazoa > Chordata > Mammalia > Artiodactyla > Bovidae > Bos > Bos indicus x Bos taurus. The sequence goes on from NC_040077.1 coordinate 53,183,334, forward strand.
GAATTTTCCACAGTTTATTGTGATCCACATAGTCAAAGGCTTTGGCATAGTCAATAAAGCAGACATAGATGTTTTTCTGGAACTCTCTTACTTTTTCCATGATCCAGCAGATGTTGGCAATTTGATCTCTGGTTCCTCTGCCTTTTATAAAACCAGCTTGAACATCTGGAAGTTCACGGTTCACGTATTGCTGAAGCCTGGCTTGGTGAATTTTGAGCATTACTTTACTAGCGTGTGAGGTGAGTGAAATTGTGTGGTAGTTTGAGCATTGTTTGGCATTGGATTTCTTTGGGATTGGAATGAAAACTGATCTTTTCCAGTCCTGTGGCCACTGCTGAGTGTTCCAAATTTGCTGACATATTGAGTGCAGCACATTCACAGCATCATCTTTTATGATTTGAAATAGCTCAACTGGAATTCCATCAACTCCACTAGGTTTGTTCATAGTGATGCTTTCTAAGGCCCACTTGACATCACATTACAGGATGTCTGGCTCTAGGTGAGATCACACCATCACGATTTTCTGGGTAGTGAGGATCTTTTTTGTACAGTTCTTCTGTGTATTCTTGCGGCCTATTCTTAATATATTCTGCTTCTGTTAGGTCCCTACCATTTCTGTCCTTTATTGAGCCCATCTTTGGATGAAATATTCCCTTGGTATCTCTAATTTTCTTGAAGAGATCTCTATTCTTTCCCATTCTGTTGTTTCCCTCTATTTCTTTGCATTGATCGCTGAGGAAGGCTTTCTTATCTCTCCTTGCTATTCTTTGGAACTCTGCATTCAAATGGGTATATCTTTCCTTTTCTCCTTTTCTTCTCACATCTCTTCTTTTCATAGCGATTTGTAAGGTCTCCTTAGACAGCCATTTTGCTTTTTTGTATTTCTTTTCTTGGGGATGGTCTTTATCCCTGTCTCCTATACAATGTCATGAATCTCCATCCATAGTTCATCAGGCATTCTATCAGATCTAGTCCCTTAAATCTATTTCTCACTTCCACTGTATAGTCATAAGGGATTTGATTTAGGTCATACCTGAATGGTCTTGTGGTTTTCCCCAGTTTCTCCAATTTAAGTCTGAATTTGGCAATAAGAAGTTCATGATCTGAGCCATAGTCAGCTCCTGTCTTGTTTTTGCTGACTGTATAGAGCTTCTCCATCTTTGGCTGCAAAGAATATAATCAATCTGATTTCAGTGTTGACCATCTGGTGATGTCCATGTGTAGAGTCTTCTCTTGTGTTGTTGGAAGAGGGTGTTTGCTCTGACCAGTGCGTTCTCTTGGCAAAACTCCATTAGCCTTTGCCCTGCTTCATTCTGTACTCCAAGGCCAAATTTGCCTGTTACTCCAGGTGTTTCTTGACTTCCTACTTTTGCATTCCAGTCCCCTGTTATAATGAAAAGGACATCTTTTGGGGGTGTTCTAGAAGGTCTTGTAGGTCTTCATAGAACCGTTCAACTTCAGCTTCTTCAGCGTTACTGGTCAGGGCATAGACTTGGATTACCATGATATTGAATGGTTTGCCTTGGAAACGAACAGAAATCATTCTTTCGTTTTTGAGATTGCATCCAAGTAATGCATTTCAGACTCTTTTGTTGCCTATGATGGCCACTCCATTTCTTCTAAATGATTCCTGCCCACAGTAGTAGATATAATGGTCATCTGAGTTAAATTCACCCATTCCAGTCCATCTTAGTTCGCTGATTCCTAGAATGTCGATATTCACTCTTGCCATATCCTGTTTGACCACTTCCAATTTGCCTTGATTCATAGACCTAACATTCCAGGTTCTTATGAAATATTGCTCTTTACAGCATTGAACCTTACTTCTATCACCAGCCCCATCCACAAATGGGTGTTGTTTTTCCTTTGGCTCCATCCCTTCATTCTTTCTGGAGTTATTTCTCCACTGATCTCCAGTAGCATATTGGGCACCTACTGACCTGGGGAGTTCATCTTTCAGTGTCCTATCTTTTTGCCTTTTCATACTGTTCATGGGGTTCTCAAGGCAAGACTACTGAAGTGGCTTGCCATTTCCTTCTCCAGTGGACCACATTCTGTCAGACCTCTCCTCTATGACACATCCATCTTGGGTGCCCCACACCCATTCAGACCTTTAATATTGGACTCTACTATATTTTGGACTCTGTTCTTAGATAATGCAGATGAAGAGAAGTAATCATCAGAAGGTCATGATTTATACCGCAGGCATTTGCAGTCTAATGGAACAGGGAGATCCTGGCTTCAGCAAATGACAGAAGCCTTGGTCAGCTAGGACTGCTCCTGCCACATATGAACTCCCTTCATCCAAGCAGATATAGGAGCATCCTAGGATACCTACCAGTCTGTCAATAGAGTGTGCCTTGGTGAGACCGACTTTTATCATCTTTTGGTTTACTCCTTATAAGTGGCTCTGTAATCATGTGGTTTTGATATTTTTCCTTTAGTCAAAAAAAGCTATCTATCACCAGGTGAGTTATGATATTTAGCTTAGTTCATGTGAGTATATGTGAAAGTGAAAATGCAGTCGTTCAGTCCTGTCCGACTCTTTGCGACACCATCGATTGTAGCCTACCAGGTTTCTCCGTCCATGGGATTTTCCAGGCAAAAGTACTGGAGTGGGTTGCCATTTCCTTCTCCAGGGGGTCTTCCTGACCCAAGGATCAAACCCGGGTCTCCTGCATTGTAGGCAGACGCTTTTACCATCTGAGCCACCAGGGAAGTCAAGTATATGTATATATGTGCACGTATATAATATATAGTAGAATTTATAGGTATATATACATATATACACATATATGTATGTATAAAACATTAAAATCAAACAAAATCTTTCCTTGCTTTTTAGGTGAAATTATATAACTTTTTGTCAAAATTTTACCATTGCATCATTTTGTTCGTTTATGCAAAAAAGAATAGGCAAGTGACACTGGGTGACATTTAATCTCTAGAGATTGCTACAACATTAGGTTCACACTCAGGAATGGGAAAACCAATGTTTTATTCCTCATAACTCTCAGAATCTCTTAAGGGAATGGAAGATTAAAGTGTATATAATGTTATGGGAATCAATGGAATAAAGATATTAAAAAATAAGCCTTTGATAAATTATGCATTTATTTAGTCTGATTTTGCCAACCTTACAAATCATTGGCAAAGTGCATTCCCTTTATATTTCTAAAGAGAAGATTTGATGAATTTATAGCAGACACAGGTCATGATTATTTTACTTAGAATATGCCCATTTAGAAATCATTATGTCTGATATCTATACTGTAATAAAAATATATATAGTTTTTGAATATATTTTAGATATAGTATATATATTATCCTTGGACCTAATATATATATTAAAATTATCTCCTTAGATCATGTACATATTGTGTATATATAGGTTAGATTTATATTAAAAGTATCCACTGATTTACCTATAAAGTCAGTTTCCAGAAACTTAAGAAACTTGTCCAAATCTTATGGCTAGTTTATCTTGGAGGTAAAAATTGTACATACAATTTCAGATTCTTAGACACAAATTTTTAACACAATCCCAACAACCTTTTGAAGAAGACATGTACCCTTTTCTAACTTTTGTGTGGATTTTCATAAATTTCCTAGATTTTTTCAAATATACTGACCATAGAGGAAACTATTCTCAGTCTTCTAAAAATTATCAAAACTACTATTACTATCTTTTTATACATTATAGAGTTTTTCCTTTTTCCTTGCCTCCAATAGAGCCTTGAAAATTCTAAGTCAGAGCCCACAGGACAGCATCAAGAATTACTATGAACCAGAATGATTCTCTCAATTAAAACTGGAGGCTAGAAGGCATGATAGAAATATGCTGAGAGGACAGTAACTTTAAGCAAAGGAACTAGGATTTTCTCTTCTCTCTCCTCCAAATCTTAGTCATTTTCATCTTCATTGTGTGATAAAACAGATATGTGTACCTGATGTTGCTAGGTACAGTGCATGAGACCTATTAAAAAATGTCATTTCTTTGAGATTCACAGTCCTAAGAGAAAATTCAGAGAGGCATACAAATACTGACTTTAAAATACCAACCAGCACAAGTAGCCAGGATGAAGCAATAATCTATTACTTTCCTAAAAATATTTTAGCAATTTTATCTTAATTTTTAGCACAGAATGAGAAGTATATTAGTAATGATCATTTGAATACCCTCATCTATTCATTCACTAATTTATCATTGCACATTTCTGAATACTTTCAAATATCATTAAGCCACTTTGCTAGTTGCAGATAAAGGTAAATGAGACAGAGTCTTCTTCAGAGTCTAGTAGTCTAGTGGATAGACAAACAGACATTGATACCTAGCTTGTTGTAATACACTTTGTCTATTGCAATGGAAGAGATATGTACTGAATATTGAGGATCTCCTGACTCACCACAGAAATTTGGGAACGCTTTTGGAGGAAGTGTAGCTTGAGGTGAGTCAAACAGGATGTTAATCTAGCAAAAAGAAGACCTTGAGTTAAATGGAAACATCAGCACAGAATGGTATGTATCAAGGATTATATCAGCATCATTTTCCTGAACATAAATCACGGGTCAGAGAGGGGTGGGAAACAGCCAGAGAAGGGGACCCAAGTCATAAAGACCTTTCTGTTGAGGAACTTTTACTTGAGTCATTCCAATGCAGTAATTTGATTAGAAATTGTTCTTAACTTTTGACTCTAGTTCAGAGGACACCATCTCTGATGGTACTCTCCCAGTCATATTTTGCATTTGACCATTGCCTCTCCTATTTTACCTCTATTTTCTCAGGTTATTAATTTTGGATACAAAATAGTCTATTATTTACAGTACTTAAATTGGGTAGCAGGAGTATTTGGCTTCAGGTGCTACTTAAATAATCAAAGAAAGATGAATTGGCAGACTGATTTACCATTCTCAAGTCATCCACAAGGCATTTCTTGAAGGAAGCAAACGTTATATTCACATTTTATTGAATTTGGATGGAAATATATTCACGTTTTACTGAATTTGGATGAAAAAAGCTAGTAGTTTTGGATACAACTCATACTTTGAGATGAAAGCAATACCTGATTTTCCTTACATGGATGTGGACTTACATAGTAATGAGTAATGAGAAATAAACTTATTTTCCAAAAAAATAGCATTGATTATACATGTTTACAGTTAAATGTTTACCCTAAGCCTAATATTGGGCTTATTTGAGACACCCAAATAAAGAGATTAAAATGCAAATTAATTTTTATTTAGGATTAAAAAAAAAAGTAGCATTATTCCTATACACCAGAAACTACAATGAGTATACCAAATAAATTCTATATACAAAAAGAGTTGATCACTTACATTCAAAAGAATGCTTTCTTTCTGCACAGGGATTCAATATAAGAATGCTTTAAATATCATGTCTAGCTAATATACTGTAAACTTGATGTGACACTGGTGAACACATATTATACATCTAACTTAACAATAAAATATTAATATAAGCCCATTCTAGGTTCATGGAATAAAGATAGGAGAAATTTTTAGAGGAAATCAAAGGATATTTTTTCTGTTGTTTACAATCACAGTAGTGTATTAATGCTAAGGAAATATTGCTGTAGAGTTAGAGCAAAGAAGCCCTCTGGATTTGGCCTATTATTGAAAGAAAGATGCCATTTGACCTAATGAAATCAGAAATTGATTAAATGCAGTTCATCTAAGGGGAAAAATGGTCAGGGAGTTACTGCCAGGGTCAAGAGGAGACGGGGTGATCTAGTGCTTGAGTGCTGATAGGGTTAGATAGACTTTCAGAGTAGCTGATGCTACAAGATACATGACAATGGACACCCACAGGTCAAAGAGCGAGATCAACCCCTTGGATGGGAAGGAAGAGATTAATCAGAACATTCTTTGCTCAGCTTATAACTAAGTCTGCTTATCCGATGATTCATGGAGAACTGAATGTTTTGAAGAGTCTGTAATCTATGGGCCCCAGGAAAGTTGAATTGCTGCTAACTATCTTGGGAACACATGTCAGAACAATTGCTGTGGTCACATAGTGCCTTGGTGAAGCCCTGGAACCTTCATGAATAATACTGTTTTGACAAAGTAATTCAGATGCCTGATTATCAAGTGTGCATCTAATCTTTACTGGGTTATTTTTTTCTCATAATGTTCCAGCTTTGGCACTGTAAATGCCCTTTTAAAACTTTTTATTTTTTTCTTCACCAAATTGGAATATGTTGAAATAAAGAACTCCCTTAACCTGTAAAAAATAATCAAGAAGAGAATTGACACTCACTGTTTCTCAGAATTATCTGTCTTATAACTATAGTAAAACAAAATTATTTTTATTTTCACACTTTAGTTCAATAGTTTATTTTTCTCAGCTGGATATTGAATGAAACTGGTGCCAGGGTACCAATATTGATTTTAGTGGGAAAAAAAGAATCAGATAATTGACCGTCTTACTTGAATCTGAAACTCACTAAAACACAATAACCCATAATATTCTACACAACTATTATGATTTTTTGTTGTGTCCAGGTAAGAGTTTCTCTTTTTTCAAAGATAGATATAATTTATTTGTGCAATTTTAATATTGTTTTCATTTTCTTGGCAGATGGCTTATTCATCTTATTACTTTCATGCATTGGCAAGATTAGGCTGTTTCATACAAAATTCTTAATAAGAAGAAACTTTAAAATATGTATTTATATGAGTCTCCATAACAGCCCTCACAATATGTTTCAAACAATTGCTAATTACATATCTATCCAAGAAACTAGTATGACTTTTCCATTTTGGATAATAATAAACATTTTAATAAATTTTATTAATTATATAGTTATCAGAAAGGTCACAATAGTCATAAGAGAACATATACTGGCTTTTGGAGATAAAGGAGGAAAACAGTGACTTAATGTTTTATATTTAAAGAGGTCTTAATGTAACTCATATAAAGAAAATTTGATCCTTCTTTTAAAATTTTAAAACTGCAGTTTGAAAATATGTATTTTTTTTATTGAATTTTGAACATGAGTAATAATTGTCCATGTGTGTATGCTCCAGTTTTTAATTGTGAAACTTTCAGACATACAGAAAACGATAGCACCATGATCACTTTTATAGATACCACCCAGATTCCACAAATGTTAGAATTCGGGACAATGCCAGACTAATCTGTCATTATACATATTTCTTACATAGAACAGCTGAGGATTCAGTTCCCCCGCCCATGCTGCAAAAACTTCCTCTCCAGTCCACCTTCTTCTCATTTTCTCACTATTTCTTGTATTCCCTCCCTACCATCACTGGGGATTTTCAGGGTCCAGGAACCTCCTGGCCAAAGTCATTCTGAGAATCCTAATTGTATTGGTGGAGCTGGTGCAAGGGTGTGGGAGGAGGAAAAAGGAAATCAGATGGAAAGCAAAGCTACTTGGAAGGCAGATCTTCTAGGGCCAGAGGTGCAACAAATTCAGAATGAATTGTTTACTGAAAGCAGCATTTGAAATGATTGCCTAAGATTCAAGCGTGCTTCTGTGGCTGGTATACGATTTCCTTTTGAAAATACGTTGAGGTCTAAGCAATCAGTTTAAAACTGGATTTTGAGAACATAGTCTACTCATAGTTGTGGATGGCCAGTATTATCACCATTTAGATTAGTACAAAAATTAACTGCCTTCTCTATCACACTTGTTTTAACTTGGTGTGATCATTATTTGCAGGCAAAATTTTAAACAAAGATATCACTAAAGTTTCACAAGCATTTAAATTTTCTAGACTGTATAAATATGTGAATCCAGTTATTCCATTCTTATCTTTATTCCTGAAGCCTTATACATACATTTTTATTACACATTGGTAAGAAGCTGTGGAATTAGGAAATTCATATCTAAATACTTTTAGGATTTCACCCAGAACACTTTTGGTTTTTATGATACTTTCATCAAAGCACAGCTAAAAGGAAACCCATTTCCTTTTGATTCTATTATGTCTGATTTTATTCTTCTAAATTATGTTCATTTGGGGGTGTTTATTTATAATGCTAAGTATCAATTTTTCATAAAATTTATTCAAGATTCCCATATATGGATTTTATAGCTCAGCAATTGATGAACCTGAAACATATTACTCCTTACACATAACCTAAATGCAAAAATAATTTTAAAAAATTGGAAATACAGATGAATGGAGCCAAGAATTTTAGTTACATGCCTTTAGGTATATCTATTAATGAAAAACAATAAATACACGATGAGTGAGTAAACTAGAGCTATGGATAAAGCAATGGTGAAATGTCTAGATGCTGAATCCTTTCCATCAACTGGGACTTCTTAATGACCTGCTCTTCTGGGGATAAAAGAATCAAGAGTATCTCTTGGCTCCCTTGTATGAGTTCCTGGTGTGTTGCTCCCAAGAATGTCCTGGCTGCCATTTTCACCTGGGGAGTGGCCAGGGGAAAGACCAGCTGTTCATATTTAGATTTTTGCAGCCATAACTCCCATATACAGGTCTGACTCCTTTCCCCTATTTTATTTACACTCAGAGAGAGGATGTGAAGTATATGTGCCCTGCTCCAATCTTTCATCAGATACCACCCTTGGCTCATGCCCTATTTTGGTGCCATCTGCTTGGGGACACAGAGGATAATAATAAGAGCTCCTACTTATTGAGTGCCTGTTGTGAACTAAGTATTTACATATCTAATTTCACATTCTCAGTCGATGCTGCAAGGACAGTAGTAGATCCATTTTTATAGATCTAGAGAGTAAAGCTCAGAAAAGTTGAGAAAGCTCTCCAAGACTTTTTGGGTTTATATTTGAGGCCATCAGTGGAAGACAGTTCTCTTTCCTTGGAAAAATATGTTAGCATTTTCTTTGATTGATTCTCCACTTTCCATAACAGCCGTCCCTGGAGAGCAGCGCTCCCACTCTCATCCCATGCTGGTGTCCTGAATTTCCCACAGTGATTTGGCCCTCACATTGAATGTTCTGGCTTCTTGTCTGTTAGACTCAACTGATATCTTAAAATATCTGATTAGTACTTAATAGTGTTGGCAGGTTAGAATCATATTTTTAAAAGGAGAGTATATTTAAGCACTTAACTTTCTGAATTCACTCACTGAGAGTACATATTTTTCCCATGTTATACAGAGAAACTGGACAATGAAATGACCACCTGTTAGCTGCTAATGATGTTCACATGCCTTTAAAAAAAGTAATTCTGGCTTTATCTGTCTACAATCTTGGCGACAAAACTCGTGGGAACATCAAGGGCACAGGAAGCCAAAGGCAGCAAACTGACAGTAAAGTTTGTGCTTAGACTGCTAATAAGGAAGGAGATGTTGTGAATCTCTAACTTCATATAATTATTTAATCTCAAGAGGGTGTTGTAAAACCAAATGCATGCTTTAAAAACCTAAGTTTGGGTGTTCAAATCTGGAACTAAGATCAGAGAGGTTTCATAGGGCCTATTTCTTCAGAAAATATTGTAAAAAGCATCAGATATAAAATATGCCAATCACTATTTCAAATGCCTAGCTAATTTGATACTGTATGGGTGGGTCAATCATTATGCCTTTCAAATGAAAATGAATATGTAAATACTGAAAGAACTTAATTCAAAGTAATGGATGAATATTAACAGTATCCTACTGTGCAAAAAATAGATTAGCCCTAAAAAAGGCTTAAAACTATTAATATCTACCAAAATACAGAAAAGAAGCATTTTCTAAAATTAGGACTAGTGTTAAAGATTAAATGACCCTTTTAGTTTAACAGTAAATTCAAAGTCCAAAGTCAACATCTGGTTTTAATTCTTTTGCTAATATGTTTTTGGGTCTCTATTTAAGTTTATTGATTTATATGGATATCATTTTTAATATTTCCATCCAAGTCCAAGGTTGATATAAACTAAGTGTACCTTTTATTTGTTCACTTCATTCTAGTTTTATTGCTAAAAGCACTGAGTCTAATATTGGTTTCCTTGAGTTTGAAACTGGTCTCCGTAACTTGTCTTTGTACAAGTTGTTTTAATTTTCTGTGCCTCAGTTTCCTATCTATAAAATAGGGTTAATAATAGTACCTATGTCATTGGGTTACTGGAGGATTAAGTAATCAGTGTAACACATGCGCTTAGAACAATGCCTGGATAGTAAGTACTCAATATTTTCTCGGTATCATTATTTTTTTAACTGCAAAGAAAAAAGCAAATATAAGGTTCTTATACAGTTAAATACACTTTGAAATGAATAGAATTAATGTCTCTTTCCTTGTATTTAGACAAGACTAAATGTAGGCCCAAAATAGATAAATAATTGTCTTTCCCACTAAAAAAAGTTTGAAACAGGTGATTGGTGTTCTACTTGTAGGAATTTTTTTTCCCTGATATAGTCTGAAAACATTTCAAGTGACTATTGTTGAATACAAAATCCATTTACCTCAATGTTTCTCATACATACTTTTACAAACCTTAATTTTCTCCTGAGGTTTAGACTTTAGAAATGTGTCAAAGTCTGCTCCACACCAGCAATTATATATGAGATTCCAGAGCTACTGCTCATTTCCTCATACCTCATTTTATACCTACTGTTGCTGCTGCTACTAAGTCGCTTTAGTTGTGTCTGACTATGTGCGACCCTACGGACAGCAGCCCACCAGGCTTCTCTGCCCACAGGATTTTCTAGGCAAGAATACTGGAGTGGGTTGCCATTTCCTTCTCTTTTTATACCTACTACAAAATGTTTATGCAGTTAACATTAGCTACATACTCACAATCGAATTCTAATTCTAAAATCTTATGTCTGTACCCATATTAAGTCAAGAAGGACAATGAGCAAGAAATAAAGAGAAATCCTCAGATGAGATAATATCATACTGTACCATCATATGGAAAATTTTTTAAAATGGCACTGCTTATTTTCCACAAATAATTTAATTTTAATGCACCATAGAGTCTGAGACATTAACATTGATAATTTTAAGTTCTAACTTAACACAACTGGCTAACCAAATATGTACCAATGGATATTGAAATTATGTCATGGTTCTCTGAATAATGACAATTTTGAAAGGGTGCTCTTCCTCAAAGTTATCATGCTGTTTCTAGATTCAGACTCATAACAATTTAGATTTAGAAGATATATTATCACATATAACTAACCTCCCTCTATTTTGTCATGTGGGGGAGTGAACATGTATATTTATGTGTGTGTGTGTATGTGTGTGCATGTATATATATATATATATATATATATATATATACACACACACATATATATATTATTCTCTGATGCACACAAATATATGTATATACATATATGGTCATCCAGCATATTTACTTGTGTACACATGAGTGAGTGAGTGAAAGTTGCTCAGTCATGCCCGACTTTCTGCAACCCCATGGATATACAGTCCATGGAATTCTCCAGGCCAGAATACTGGAGTGGGTAACCATTCCCTTCTCCAAGGGATCTTCCCAACCCAGGGATCCAACCCAGGTCTCCAGCATTGCAGGAGGATTCTTTACTGTCTGAGCCACCAGGGAAGCCCAAGAATACTGGAGTAGGTAGCTTATCCCTTCTCCAGGAGATCATCCTGATCCAGGAATGGAACTGGGGTCTCCTGCATTGCAGGCAGATTCTTTACCAGCCGAGCTACAAGGGAAGCCCCTGTACACATGTAGATATGCAAATACACATGTACGCATGTAGATATGCAAATATTCTGTAATCAGCCTTTCTCTTCTTACTGAGTTCTCCTTAAGTTCAAAAAGCTAGGATATAATTACAGGATATAATCTGATCTTTAGTTAGATGGAAATGGCAGAAAAACTGGTGATTCAGAAGACTGAATGTACGTAGATAGATGATCCCAGAAAAGTACTATAATTTTTGAGACTCTGATTCCAGAGATATCTACTGTTCTTTCAGGGAGTTGAGATTCAAATTAACTCTGTGAGATATGCACAACACCTTTCCATAACTCTTTATTGAGGAAGAAACAGGGTGAAAACATAGAAGACTCTTGAGAGTCTCTTGGAAAGCAAGGTGATCAAACCAGTCAATCCTAAAGGAAATCAGTCCTGAATACTCACTCATAGGACTGATGCTGGGAAGCTGAAGGTCCAACACTTTGGCCACCAAAAGACCCTGATGCTGGGAAATATTGAAAGCAGGAGGAAAAGGGGATGACAGAATATGAGATGGCTGAATGGCATCACTGACTCAATGAACATGAGTTTGAGCAAACTCCAGGAGATAGTGAAGGACAGGAAAGCCTGGCATGCTGCAGTCCATGAGGTCACAAAGTTGGACACGACTTAGTGACTGAACAACCACAACAAAAAGCATGAAAAAGATTAACAGTTATGCTCAAGGTCACTATATAAGTGAACAGACTGGTCCTTTTCACTTCAAATTCTTTTTTTTTTTTTTTTTTTTAGAAAATCAGACCTAGATGTGACCTTGGAGGATATCTAGTCCACATTACACATTTCTAAATCTTTCTGGTGGTTGAAACAAATGGAAAGTTGCATAGCCTGTTGGTTTATGTCAGGTCAGTCATATATCTTTTAATGTATGAAAATCAAATAGTCAGCATACCAAGGTTTGGAGACGCTTGACATTTCCCACTCTTGAAATCAATCACCAATCTGAACGCCATGGTTATTACTTAGATTCAGAAGTTTGCTGTAAGCAGAGACCATGACCTTGGAACAATTATTTTCTCAAAAGGCATTACCAACAATGATGTGAGCAAAGCACTCAGACTGCCCTCGAATGCATGAATTCCTGGCTAAAGAAATGGCTACGAATTGGGTGCCATTGCCTTCTCCGATGAGTAGCATCAGTTTGGTTCAAATCTCATTTCATTGTATCTACATTTCATAAGCACTAAGTTTAAACAAAGTTAAAATGAGCTAGTCAAAAAAAATACTTACTTAAAGATTTTCTGTGCTCTGGTTTCTGTTCTTTTGTATCACTATCATAGTGACTTAGTAGTTCAGTACTGGAGGATCTCTGGATTTTAAATAATTCCAGGTTTCTTGAATGACTACTTGGATCCTTTGGCTGGAAATAACAAATAGATGGAACAATTTTACATAGAAGAAAAAAATTCACTAAATAGTTCTGTGATCTATTTTGATGTTAGATTAACAAGAAGTTTGTAATAAGATAATTATTTTGAAATAGTGTCCCTATGCTAAGCTTAAGTTTTAAATTGTAAATGATATATATGTATATATACATATATAATATTACTTATTAAATTCTGTGCATAGCCTAAGCACCCCATGCATTAATTCAATTACTCATCACAGATATCCCATGAGGTAGGTATTTTATTACCCTTATTTTCCAGACAAGACGACTGAAGCCAAAAGAGATAAACAATTTGCCTAAGGCCACACAGCTAGAAAAATCAGATTCAAACTTTCATGCTCAGGCAGTTTTACCCCAGAGTTTGCTCATAATGATAAAAAATGCGTGTGCATGTGTGTGTATGTGTGCACATGCGTATGCCTGGATAAGGGGACAATAATGATAGTGGGAAAAACTTACTTGCTATTTTATTTTTTAAAGTTTTGATCCCAAAGTAATACAACGGAAGTGTGTAATTAAACCACAATAAAATCACAAAAATATTATTATTTTTATACCTTATTAAAAGCTCTCAAGAATATTTTCTTGTCAAGATTTTGCAAACACCAGTGTCCTAAATAAGATGTTTGGTTGAGAAACAGTATAAAATGAGTAGTTTTAAATTATTTGACTCTTTTAAGAACATACTTTAAACTTGTGATTTAGGGTAATTTCATGAAGTTCTAGATATGTAATTTTCACGAGAACAATCTTGCTTAGCTGGAAGAACAATGAAAATCAGTACAAAGGATTATTATTTACTAGTATTATAACAGTGAGTATGGGCTTAAATACACTGATATTTATTTTCAAGAATATGTATTACAGATTGCATAAACTGAAAATGTGAAAATTTAGTAGTTATTAAGTTCTTGTTTGCTTCATAGAGCCTTCACTAAATCAATGTCTATGCTATTTCAGAAAAAAAAAAAGAATGCATTGTATTTTTAAAGAGAGAAATAAAATGTCATTTAGTTTCAAAATCCTGTCTTCGTTGCCTTCTCCAAAAATGGAATTAGTGACTGTTTAAATTAAAATAACTTAATAACTCTAAATTCATAGGATCTACTTAAATGTATGTGTATAATATGCTTAAGCAATAGGTTTAAAAGATTACATTCTAATTAACAAAGGTAACAGCTAAAACAAATACATACCAATCTGTCAATTGCATTTTTGATAGCATGGAACCAATCCAATATGATGAAGTCAATATCTGACTGCAGAAGGAACTCATTTCCTGATAAAGTTGTGATCTAAAAAAAAAAAAAGATCAACAGGTGAGCAAACCATATAAAATGATCTATTACATTTAAAAATATATGCTTAAAAAAACACACACTTTAATACACTGAGATATTTTCTTGTATTCCAGTAATTGTCTTTCTGGGAACTGGGAGACTACGATCATTTTGAACTCCTCTCTACAAACCATTTCTTCATGTCATAACAAATACATTATCATTTCAATAATAGAACGATTAACTCAGAGTAGGTCTAAAGCTGAATTACTCCAACTCATGGAAAAGCAAGTCAGGAAGTTCGGAATAATGCAGACAGTATCCACTTAAGTCAGAATCTCAGAAAAATGCACCCGGGTGTGTCAGAATTCATTCTGCACGTTTGGCTCTTTCCTGTTTGTCTTTTTCAAATCTAATAGTATCTCTATATTTGATTTCCTTTTATGGAGTGTACTAAAACAGATTATTTACCAAAGAGCCTAATGCAGACTTTTCTAAAAGGTCATTCTAATGAGTAACATTTGGCTATTTCTACTTTCTTATCAAAAAGATCTATAGGAAAGTAATGAAGACCAATTTCCCCACAAAAAGAGTATATTAGAATATAAGTTCATTTACATATTTGGACCTCTCATGGATAGTATGTATCAGAAGAACATTCCTGTTCCAGATACTTAGGGCTGTTAAGTAGTTGGCAATATTTAGAGTACAACTGTAAGTTTTTCATTAAAGGGAACCTTTTTCCCCCCGGAATTGTTAGAGAAGGATGAGACCCTATAGAAAACTTGATTTCACACATAAAGGATTACCTAGAGAAGAATTTGATTAGAGAAGGTGTGGACATGCTCTTTGTTTTAAGCTATCAATCTGAACCATGAAGATTTTCCCTTTGTATTATTGACTTTTTTGTTTCACCAAGAAGATGAACATTTCCCAACTACTGTCACGCATCAAGCAAGGCTTCAGAGGTTTAGAGGACAGACATTTCAAAATACTCAATCAGGAGTTAGTCACCTCTTCTCAGCCTTACTTCCTCTAAATGGGAGGTAAGTGCTAAAATATGGCTCAAATTCAGAAAATCACAAATTGAGGTATAAAATGCCTCTGTAATTCTATCATTAAAGTGACAATTACCCAAAACAGCTCACTCTGAAGTTTCAGTGATTTTTATGGTAACATTTAGTGACAACAATCCTGAAGTCTTAAAGAAATCTTTGTTTACACAATACAGATATATTCATTTGCACTGATATTTAGGAAAAATTATTTAGATATGCAACATTACTCAGTGCTGCAATATAATCATTCTTGGGTGAGTTGGATCCCAACTTTTTACAACAGTCAGAAAAGGAAGTATACAAAGTAAATGCAATTAAGAGATGTGAAAGATTAGAAAATAAAAGGCAACTTAATTACCCACACTCGAATTTGACAGATTACCAAGGCCTATCACTTTTTTTCTTTTTTTTTAATAAAATTGCATGTAAGATTCAGGATAGCTCAAAATAGCCTCCAAATAGTCCTCTGTTTTATGTATCTTGTAAAAGACAGTTAAGCTGATATTTCCTTAATTATCTGAACACCCTTGCAATGTTCTTTACTTATATAAAGTTCCAAATATTTACTTTATATAAAGTGTTGCCACAGAAATAGTAATCTAAAAATATAAGGTCACTTCTAACTAACACAAGAAAACTAGTAATGTCCTTGACCTCTACCTTCATCCTAATCTGAATATAAATATTTTGATTATGAATGTATTACATAATATTACAATTTGCTAACATACACACAGAAATATGAATTAGCCCAAATGCAATGTACAACCTATTTTTCTGCCATTATAAATAAACTATTATCAAAATTATAAAAAGGAACACTTTCAAAGTGCTAGAAACAAACATAATTAGATTTACCATATTCTGAGGGTTTAGGAAAGAGCCAACAAGTTTCAATTTTCAGCCTAGTAAATTCAAATAGTGATTAAATATGAGTACTTCAGCAATGCATTTGCATTTTGGGTACATGCTATGCAATGCAAAGGGAATCTTTACTGCTAACACAATGAAAAGCAAAATGTATCTTAAAAGTTTCTTTGCCCAAATTTATTACTGCATTATTTGTACATAATCAGTGATTTATGAATTCATTTGGGGAAGCTGGACCAGAGAACTATGTGAATGCAATTCATTTAAAGCATACTATTAGAAAGATACAGTTGCATCCTCTCCTCTGTCTTCCCACTAATCTTTCAAGTTACTAGGCAGTCTGGAGAAGTCTGCTACTGCTCTCTACAGTTTGAATGCTTCCACTTCTTAATTACAGTCAGTAATTGACTTTGTTCTGTTCCATTCCAGTCACTCATAGGAAAGCGGTTTCAAAGTCTTTGGCTGGTAAAACACATTGAATTCAGGTTTCTCAATCTACTTTTTTTTTTAACATTACCTCTGTAGTTCTGATAAATACTTTGCCAAATTATATTTGCACTTTGAACGATCGAATTGTCAATGCTCCTGAGAGAAAGCTATCAGTAAATGTTAGTTTTGACTAAACCTTTTGATTGAGTCTCTCCTGATGACACTACAGAGTGACATAGAGCTGATAACAATATATTAAGTCAGGCTAATATATTCTTTCTATATCATGTATGGTCTCAGTGACAGATGCTGGGACAAGGTAGATGAAGGAAGAATTTACAGAAAAGATGGTTTAGGCAAGAGCTGCTGGTCTCCACTTCACTTCAAAGCTTACTTTAGACAAGTGCCTCTTGAAATCCCTTATCTCTTCCAACTTGCATTTTGAAGGTATATATCTTGGCACCAAAGATATCTCAATGAAATTTTCTAGCGTTAAGAATAGATGTATTTAAATACCTGTCAGGACATTTGCCTGAAACTTTTCTCACTAAATAGTGACCATCTGAATTTTTTCTGGTAAATGAATGTATACATAAACAGCCTTGTAAGCATATCCACTGGGCATCATGCAGAAGAGACAACATTCCTCAAGACTTTGGTATTAATTCAACAATAGTTTCCCCTTGGGCTAGGAACATAGCTCCATTTGTGTCCTTGTTATGGTTCCTCTGAAGATGGAGACAGGTATAACCCAGTTCCAAACTCCACTGATTAAAGACAATGAGAGAAGAATGTTTTTTAAGCCCTAATTAACAAATGGGACATTGTTATGCAAACTTAAAACTGCTTAAAGGACTTTTAATGAGAAATGCTTATGTTTAAATATTGCCCTTTTCAATTCTGTCAATTAAATTGCTCCTGTGCATTCTGTGCATTGCTCCAATGCATTCTGGCAGTTAGTCTTTCCCCTGTTAGATGCTAATTTAAATGAAGAATTAATATGTAAGATTGTATTTATATAATTAAAAATTTCCACACTTTGGTTTACCAGAATAAAAGCAAAATATTTTCAGAACTTAATGTTTTTCTGATTCAGTTCAATCACTCAGTCATATCTGACTCTTTGTGACCCCATGGACTGCAGCACTCCAGGCCTCCCTGTCCATTACCAACTCCCAGAGTTTACTCAAACTCATGTCCTTTGAGTCGGTGATGCCATCCAACCATCTCATCCTCTGTCGTCCCCTTCTCCCACCTTCAATCTTTCCCAGCATCAGGGTCTTTTCAAATGAGTCAGTTCTTCGCATGAGGTGGCCAAAGTATTGGAGTTTCAGCTTCAGCATCAGTCCTTCCAATGAATATTCAGGACTGATCTCCTTTAGGATGGACTGGTTGGATCTCCTTGCAGTCCAAGGGACTCTCAAGAGTCTTCTCCAACACCACAGTTCAAAAGCATCAATTCTTCGGCTCTCAGCTTTATTTATAGTCCAACTCTCACATTCATACATGACCACTGGAAAAACTATAGCTTTGACTAGATGGACTTTCATTGGCAAAGTAATATCTCTGCTCTTTAATATTTAAAAAGGTGTTTAGGTAGTCATAACTTTCCTTCCAAGGAGCAAGCATCTTTTAATTTCATGGCTGCAGCACTGGAGCATCGACTGTGTGGCACTGGAGCGACTGTGAGGAGATACCCCATGTCCAAGGACAGAGAAGCCCCAGCAAGACAGTAGGTGCTGGAGTGGCGGCTGTGCAGTGCTGGAGTGACTTTGAGGAGATATCTCATGTCCAAGGGCAAAAGAGAAGCCCCAGCAAGACGGTAGGAGGGGTGAAATCACATTTAGAATCAAACCCCATACCTGCCAGAGATGCTCAGAGGGCTCAAGCAAACCTTGTGTGCACCAGCACCCAGAGACCCCACAGAGATTGAGCCAGAGCTGTGTTTCAGTGTCTCCTGAGGAGGTACGGTCAGCAGTGGACTGCCGTAGGGGCAGGGGCTCCGGGTGCAGCAGACCCAAAGTATGGCATAAGCCCTCTTGGAGGAGGTCACCATTAACCCCACCATAGAGCTGCCAGAACTTACACAGGACTGGGGAAACACACTCTTGGAGGGCACAAACAGAACATTGTTTGCACCAGGACCCAGGACAAAGGAGCAGTGACCCCACAAGAGACTGACCCAGGCTTGCCCGTGAGTGTCCAGGAGTCTCTGGCAGAGGCATGGGTTGATGGTGGCCTGCTGCAGGGTTGGGGCCACTGAGTGCAGCAGTACCTGCAAGGAACTTTTTGAAGGAGGTCGCCATTATCTTCATTACTTCCACCATAGTTTAGTGAAGTCGCTCAGTCACGTCCAACTCTTTGCAACCCCTTGGACTGTAGCCCACCAGGCTCCTCTTCCCTTGGGGTTTTCCAGGCAAGAACACTGGAGTGGGTTGCCATTTCCTTCTCCAGGAGATCTTCCCAACCCAGGGATTGAACCCAGGTCTCCCACATTGTAGGCAGAGCTTTACAGTCTGAGCGACCAGGGAAGTCATAGTTTGGCCCCAGGTAAATAGCAGGGAGGGAACACAGCCCCACCCATCAACAGAAAATTGGATTAAAGATTTACTGAGCATGGCCCCACCCATCAGAACAAGACCCAGTTTCCTCCTCTGTCAGTCTCTCCCATCAGGAAGCTTCCATACACCTCTTATCTTTCTCCATCCAAGGGCAGACAGACTGAAAACCACAATCACAGAAAATTGACCAATCTGATTACATGGATCACAGCCTTGTCTAACTCAATGAAACTATGAGCCATGCCGTGTAGGGCCACCCAAGACAGATGGGTCATGGTGGAGAGTTCTGACAAAACGTGGTCCACTGGAGAAAGGAATAGTGAACCACTTCAGTATTCTTGTCTTGAGAACCCCATGAACAGTTTTTATGATTATAAAGCACTAAATTTGCTGTGGAGAATTTAGAAAAATTAAAGATAATGAAAAAACAAATTAAAACTATTCATAGCTCCACAGAGTAAACATTATAGAAAATTTAACTTAGTTAGTAACCAAATGTACATGATAATAATTGATGAAAAACTTTATAGATAGATAACTCATCAGCAAAATACAGTAAAATATCGTCAGCTGCTTCCATTTCAGATGACTTCAAATGAATGTTGGGAGACTATCAAAGGTGCAAGAGTAAACAAGTAACGTGTGTTCCACTTTTTGATAGTAGCAACTTTCCTACTGCAGAATAAATCCCCAAAAGAATCCTTAGTTTAGGAGAATTAGAGGATGTGTTTCTCACTGAACATCCCCCTAATCAACAACAAGGCCTGATTAAAGTGAATGGCACATTGTTAGAAGCTAAGGATACACAAGCTCCACCCTCAAGAGCTCACAATCTGTTCAGACCGATAGGACATAAGAGTATAGAGATAAATAACAATAGAAATGGCTTATACTAAGTCCCAATGTGAGTAGAACAATGTTCATGTCAAGATTTCCGAGGAGGGAATAATTACTGCAGACACATTTACATCATGGAATTATCCATAAACTGTTGGTCATGATAAGTTATTCTTTAAGGTTGATTGTATCAGAACTTTAGTCTATTAAGGATATGAATACTACCATTTGGTATGCAAAGTGATATCAGTTTTAATGATCTCAAAGCACATAATAAACATTTTTCAAATGCAGCTTTCTTCCACTATCATAAAGTAATTTTGCAAATGAAGAAAATGAAGCAAATGAGGAAAATGAAAATGCCATTCTATCCAATTGGCATCATTTTAAATGATTGAATCAAGAGATTACAAAGATCTTGGTTTCTAGTTCACTAGTCTTCAGCAAACTGTTGTATACCATCAAGGACTGTGCAAATGAGAAAAGGACCATAAAGGTTTGGTTTCAGTTGTGAAATGCAGACTACAGACCTTAGACTAAAGTTGCTTGTTTCTTTACTGTCATGTTAAAGATAGGACAATTTTAAAAGATCCACCAATATTCTTACTCAGATGCTTTCTTTTTTTCCCTCAAGGACAGCCACTATCCTACTATGAAAGTGCATTGCCCGTGTGCTCAGTGGTGTCCAACTCTTTTGACACTCCACTGACTGTAGCCTGCCAGGTTCCTCCGTCCATGGGATTCTCCAGGCAAGAGTACAAGAGTTGGTTGTCTTCCTTCTCCAGAGGATCTTCCCAACCCAGGGATGAACCTACTTCTTCTGCACTGTTAAGTGCATTCTTACCACTGAGCAACCAGGGAAGCCCAAAACATAGTTGGGTTATCCAATAAACTCCTTGACATCCTACAAAAGACTAAAACAATCCTATGTTTGAACTAAATGTCTTTCACATTTTGCTTAGGATCAAATCTGATTATGAGCCTAAGGAAGGTTTACTCCATGTTAATAAAGTTGAAACTGTATATAGGAAATGCATTCTAAAGTATTCCAGATATACAAAGAGTTTTGAAAAATGTTAAATGATATGGCTACCTACAAATAGGTAGATTACCCATTTAAGAGGAATAGAATTTAATTATGTCAAGTATAGTAAATTCATTTGAAGTGAAAATAAATTATTTTTTGTTAATTTTGGTTGTATCTTTAATTCTAACAGCATAAGAAATACATATACCTTGGTCACATCATAGTGAAATTGAAGTAACTAAATTGAAGTAACAATGACTTTTAAAAAACCCTCAGATTAGCGTTTTTTTTTCATCTTGCATTACACTCCACATTTGATATGGAGGTTGTCATGGTTATACTTATAGTTAAATTACTTGGTCTCAAAGGTGTTTATGACCACTCAAGAAATTACATTATCAAGCTGTATGTCTGTCTCAAATTACAGTCTGGTTTGAGTAACTCCTAACATTTTTCTTAACATGTCGAGCAAAGTTAACACAAAACAAAGGGTAAAATATCATTTAGAAGTAAAAGGTCTTCCATTTGTCTTTCCAAAAATGTTACTTGTTAAAACATTTTGTGAGAAAGTATCTGCCTTGTGTTCCCAATGTTGCTAGATGTTAAGTAAATATATGCTGATTATAAAAAAAAAAAGTTGCTTTGGCAACTCTCTTATTAAAATGCATTTGTAACCCCCATCTGTCATGAAAGTTTTGAAAAGTTTGTTTACTTTGGATAGCAGCCTTATCCAGGGTTGCCCCAGCAAACAATGATAGCAGTCTTCAGAAGTCGTGTGAGGAACAAGCCACTAGGGATCCATTTTTGTTTTAATTGGCACACACAAACACTTTTCTGGTCTGTCAAGAAGATCAAACTAATATGCATGGAGGGTGTTACATTCGCAGCTTTGGGGACCAGTAAAGCTCCCTTTATTTAAGTAATTTAAATGATAGACTGCAAAAACTTTGCAAGTCAGAAAAATGCTTTATACTTTCTTAGGGAATATTTGTTTTAAGCAACGGAAAATGTTCTACATATCTAAAGATGTTGAACCTTATGTTATAATTACCCTGTTTCTTCTGACTCTGAGAAATATTCTAAAATCCACATGCTACTAAATAAGCCTGGTTATCAATGGATCCTGCATTTCCACAACTGCCCCTGTGTTAACAAATATGTGTTCACTAGTTTCCAGATGTGTATTGGTTATGTTTTCAATGTGTTTGGGGTTGATTGATTTGCATGTCCATTTACTGGAACCCTCAGCAGTGTCATCATATAAAAATAGACTGCTCATGTAAGCAATTTCTTTTATAATAGAAGGTAAACAAATGTTGGGCAATATATACAACAGATCTTAAGTGTGTTCCAAAATCTAAGGTTTAAGGCCAAACTTTCAAGAAACAGTGCTTTTTAACTGAAATTGAGCTGTACCACTGATACCCAAATAATTTGGTCCATGCATTCTTGCAATACAGATTTATTTGTTCTGCATAATAAAACTGGTTCTACAGTGAACATTCACACCGAGTCATTTGCCCATACTACCTTTCTGTTTATTAATGAAATACCCAAACCCAAATACAGAAAAGAAAAAGAAAAAAAACTTGTGTTCCTTCTTTTGTCTGTAATAAAATATTTTAACACTGACAAACAGTCTTCTCAATATTCATGAAAGAATACTATCCAAGTAATTAGTAGATAGTTTAGCAGTTTCTACAGTTTTGCAGTCAGCTACACCAAAAGTTTTGCCTGTGGTGCTCAAATGAAAAACGACTGAAAAAGTGACTAATCGAAGCAGTTGGTGTATAAAGATATCAGCTTAGAGTTTTATTGCTGTTAACGTTAATTTTTAAACTTGGGGGAATAACTGCCTCTAGATAAACGCATCATCTCAGGGCTCCTGTTTGCTGGTACCCACCACTCAATTAATCACTGCCAACCACACATCAGCTGCTAGCCTGATCTATGTTCACTGTGCAAAATTACTCAATCACATGACTAATGAGTCACTTGGGCATTTGCTGCCCCCACCATTTCCTAATTGGAATGGTTTTTACTATTTCTGTATTTATTTAAGCAATGCCCAATGTAAAGATTTTAACAAATATAAAAGTATAACTTAAACACATTTCCCTTTCCCAAGGCATACTGGATGGTTGCCTATCTTTCAATTTTTTTTGACTCTTGGATAAACATTATATATGTGTTTATATTTTAATGAAAATGTCATGTATACTGAAGTATAATTTTAGCATTTATCTATACTACCATCATTTTCACATGGATTTAAGAGCTTTTGTCTCTCTACAATCTCGTTTCCCCTTCCAATCCATGTTCTATACTGTAGCCATAGTGATCTCTCTGAAATTTGGATCTCATCATCCCATTTCTCTTGAAATAGAAAATGGCAACCTATTCCAGTATTCTTGTGCAGAAAATCCCATGGACAGAGAAGACTGGTGGGCTACAGTCCCAAATAACCAATTCCTATACCTGATAATCTGAGATTCCCCACAGCTGTTACACTGCAGTGTAAATCCTTTCATTCGGGCTGCCAGACCCTGTGTGCTCTGCCACCTACCTGCTCTGGAGCCCCTGTTCCACGCTTTCCCCTGCATCTCTATAATCCAGCCATACTGATATTTTTCCTTGTCTAGCTGTTCCATACTAATTCTCATTTCTTCCCTCAGAGCAGGTTGTTTCCTTTCTGAAGAACCCTCTATGATATTATTCAAATCAATTTAGATGTCACCTTTTCAGGAAAGGGTTCTCTGAAATAGATGTTCCTGCTACATGCATCTATGAATCCTGTTTCCTCACAGGGCAAAATGGTCTGCATTGCAATTCCCTGTTGATTTCTCTGTTCCCTCCACTACACTGTCATCACTTAGAAGCCAAGAGTAACTGTCTACCCAGGATGTAGCCATACAACCCACAACCAAGGGGCACTAAGTAAATAGCATATAGGTAAACTTTATCAACCTTATACATTTCAGTGAATGCATTATATCCTATTGTTTGATATGCCATAGCATTTAGCTCTTCCTCAATTTTAATAAAATTTTGAAAGTTACAATACCATTGTGTACTTTCAGGCAATGTGTAAGTGCTTATTTTGAGATCTACTGATGACACCTTTTTATCAGAGTAGAGTAGGCAATCCATTTTGAAGATTGGGAGCAACACACTGACACTCTTCTCCCATCAGTCAACAAGCCCTAGACTTCAGATAAAAGGATTAAATATGGAGGGAGTCAGGGAGCACCAAGACTGGTTCTGTACTTAAATGCATATTGCTAGAATAGAATGTTCTTGATTATATTCCAAAGCATGTGTTTTGCAGGGGTAATCTATACTAGAATATCCATGAACCTCACCCTATGTATTGATCTTTCTAATTGAGTGTTGACAATATGGGAAATTGGACACAGTTTAAGATTTTCAAGAGTTAATGCTAAGGTCAATGGGTCAAGTCTTTAGAGAACCTCAGTGATGCAAAGTTGCTGGTTCTGCACTGTTGCAGCCATTATGTTCAGTAAAGTGTTATTAATATTAATAAACAAACTATAGGAGGTCAGGGGGCAGTGGTTATGTTACCAATACTTGTATTTAGAAGTATTAGTTAATTTAAGATACAGTGACTTAAGCAGAAACAGGTATTGTTGCCCCTAGTTTATTACATACACATGTCTTCTGTTAATAAGTGCTGAGACTGCACAACAAGAATAAAAGATGTTGAAGTATGTGTCTTTATGCAATTGTAACATATTTGGCCATGATTATGAGTGTTTATAAAACATTCAAGAGTTGTTCCATGTCTACTTACATTAATGAGAACACCTGTTAATGTTAGTGCTGTACAGACTTATTTGCATTAGATTCAGGTTTTTGCATACTGTACATCACTTTTTGAAACAATTAGGTGCTTATAGAGAAATATAGCTGAGCAAAACCAGCAGCTTGAATGCCTTCCGGCTCAAGACAATTCAACTCCAGGTTTCAATGAAAAACAGAAATCTGCTGAATTACAAGACTGCCAGTTAGAAGTGAATGTAGGTGTATTTTATATTTTTTACATTCAGAGAACAGAAGATACATATAAAAATCTGTGCTTTAATCTTCAAGTAAAATTACAGCCAACTGAGATAGCTTCCAGACAAAGATGCCAACCAGTAAGAGATGGCAATGCCATCACAATGACGATTCCCCATCATCTTGCTGCTGCTGCTTAGTCACTCAGTCGTGTCCGACTCTTTGTGACCCCATGGACTGTAGCCACTAGGCTCCTCTGTCTATGGGATTCTCGAGGCAAGAATACTGGAGTGGGTTGCCATTGGGTACATTCCAAAAGACAGCATTTTTACCAGTCTGAGAAAGCTGGACAATTCCCATGGGGCTTTTGACTGAATGAGAAAATGTACAGACTATTGCTCACCTTGCTTTGTTTATAACCCTTTGCCATGGAGCCCTTTCTACGTAATAACATAACTAAAAGGAGGGAAGGAGATAAGGACCCCCTCTGAGTCAGTCATTTCCGGGCTGCTGGTCCCAGCACAACAAAAACCTACCAACGTAGAAGCCAGTGAGTCTGCCTTATTCATAATTCAGAAAAACAGTTGCAACTATGGTAGGTCCCACTCTGTCTGCCACTTCTCATAGGATGTTAAAACTTCTGCAATTTAAATATTTTCAGTTATTGAAAAGGGAGCACTTGCACAAATCTGTAGATTCACAGCCTCTATTATCATCATTATATTTAAGAGGTGCAATATTTACATCAAAATGACTCACTTGGTGATATATGCTAAAGATAAATGTGTATTTATGATCTGAAGAAGTGTGATGTATAACTATTTTGTCAGACATAAACAGAGTGCCTCTGTGCTGTTCTAGGGAACTCCGATTATCCAGGGCACAGATGAGCTATTCTCACAGAATTAATGCCACTTTGACCTGGGAAATGAGGGAATTGAGAATTACCCTGGGAGAATGTGTAGATCACAAGAAAATGGTATCTGTTTCCTTGTCTAACATCACACTACATGGTCTGGGCAGAATAACAAATATTCAGTGAGGATTTGGGGATCAAACTATTGAATTTTTATTGTCTGGAACACAAAGTTCCTAATTTAAGAAATAAAGTTAACACTATAGCAAAACCTTATTTTTTGGTTTCTGAAAATTTTCAAATTGCATATAACCAAGATCTTGACAGATATCCTGTATGAAATGGTATAATTATCTGTTAAGAACAATCAACTAAGCACATATATAAGTAGGAAGTTCATGAATGAGGAGAAATTTCTCTTTCCCCATGAATTTTAGGTTTAAATAAGTTGAAAATAGTGAAACTTTCCTTGAAAACAAGCAAAAGTGATAATTCTGTTTTTGGGAGAAAAACCTATTCCAAAGGGTTGTCTTTAAACAAACTTGTAAAAGTATTTTACATTTCTAAAACTATAATTTAGTGGCATAATGCCTTTATAATACAATAGTATGTATATCATTTGATGTTACTTTTAAAAAATAAACTACTCATAACTTTATAATAGACAATGGCATCTGTCAATTGAACAACAGGCCAGTAATGGAGACATTTGACATTTGGAATGACATTTATTACTTATGATACCTGCGTGCAGAAAACTTTAACATGCCTTAATTTCCAGAACAAAACTATATTTGTGTTAGAAATAGTACCATTTTAAAATGCTAGATTTTTAAAAAATATATTTATTGCTTTATCAGTAGAGTGACTATATAATTATTTGCCTAAACTGTGCCAATTTTGAAGGCAAAAGAAGCACTATTAGTAGTTATACCAGGAGAATAGGTCCATATACTTTGTGTATATTGGGGCTTATATAACCCTATTCATTACATACAACACTAGGTGCCATGTAGCAACCATTGATCATTAGATGCCTGGTGACTATCTATCAGGATTCAAGTCTAGGGATGATGAAAATATTCCAAAAGAGCTAGCATAATCCTTGTTTTAAGCATACATATAATCTAGGATGACAAAATCAACATGGAAAAACAACTAGAAAAAATAATTATGCTATAAGATGGGACATATGCACTAATTTTTAAGGAACAAATCAAAGGTTCTCTAAGTGTAAACTTGCATCCTCAGGGAAGATAGAGAAGGTTCTTGCAAGGACAGCTGAGATTGAGTAAAAGAAGTGGAGGAAGAGAATGACACAGGTGACCAGAGCAGTGAGTATAAGGGCTTAGAGGCAGGATAGAAGATGACATCTCTAAAGGACATTAAGAATCTGTTTCTAAGTTCTCTTTTTGGGCTATTCTTCCTTCACCCATTCTTTAAATGGAGGTGTTTGTCAGTATTGTCTCGTAAGCCATGATTCTCACTTAGGGACATACTCCTGAATGATGTTACCTACTTTGTTATCTTTTTTTAAATCAGAGTTATAAACTGATGAATCCTTACTCACCGTCTCTATTTCAGACATCTTCCTTAGTATAATTTCAATTCAAACCATTCTTATTCCCTGCCTTATCTTCCTATAAGATCAGACAGGTGATCCATCCAACGCATATCTGTCAACCATCATTTAAAAGTCACTGACTTGATCCACATTGTCCTCAAGATAAAACTCACATTCTTTTATATGGATTATCAAGCAGTTCATGATGTCCCTTTCTGTCTCTCTAATCTTTCTCTTCAAATCCTCTACATCTTAACTGCATAACTTTGAGCAAGTTACTTAGATTCTTTGTGTTTCAATATCCTCACCTATAAACTGTGGAAAATGTTAATATGTACCTCACAGGATCATTGTGTAGGGTATATAAAATGTAATTCAGGAAAAGAATTTAATATAGTAGCTGTCACATACTAAACTCTTAAATTATAGTTATTATTTGATTGATTGAGTCATTGACTGTCTCTTGGATTTTTGCAAACTCCTCTTCTTTATTCATTGGAAATGGCAACCCACTCCAGTGTTCTTGCCTGGAGAATCCCAGGGATGGGGGAGCCTGGTGGGCTGCCATCTATGGGGTCGCACAGAGTCGGATATGACTGAAGCGACTTAGCAGCAGCAGCTTCTTTATTTAGGAAGCTATTCAGACATCACCTATTTAGGAAAGGCTCTTCCAATCTCTAAAGGGAAAAAAGGAAGTGTCCCTCCAGTAACCTGAACTTACTCCACCATGGAGTTGACCTCACTATTACAATTATCTAATTTCTTGTTCTACCCTTGTTACACTTCACAAAGTGAAGATGACAAAGACCATGTGTCTCCAGCACAGAGCCAAGCACCACAGGCTCTCAAAAAGGTTATGGAATGAATGATGGTTCAGTTAACTTAGGTTACTACTTTAGAGTTGTGGTATACAGATAACAAGAGGCCTTAAATTTTAGAAAATGTAAGTTTGATTTGACACATTAGGCAGTGGGAATCATAGCACTAGATCTCTGAGTAGATATATAAGTAGAACCATACCATAGTTTCAGAGAGTAGGGGCATCCTCTTAAAGATGGATCTGTATTGCAACTTTCCTAACTGTCAACATGGCACTGTCTTCTGTATTTGCGACAAGGCTCTTCAGAAAGGTGTAAAGTGCCTCCCTCTTCTATAGTCTCCTAGACTTTCCAAGACACTTGTTGGTTTTTGGCCTTTTGTCCTTTCTTTCCACAGAGGTCAAGCAGCTTGTTTCTCTGCCTTTGGTTTTAGATGCTAAGCTTTGGTGATGCTTGGCATTGGATTTAGACCTTTAGCTCACTCCTGGGGGGCTTGACATGATCTCAGTCTCTGATAATTTAGAATGTGCATGTGTGTGTTCAGTCACTAAGTTGTGTCCTACTCTTTGCGACCCCATGGACTGCAGCCCACCAGGCTCCTCTGTCCATGGGATTTTCCAGACAAGAATTCCTCCTGCAGAGGATTTTCCCAACCCAGGGATCAAATCTGTGTTTTCTGAGTCTCTTGTGTTGGCAGGCAGATTCTTTACCACTGAGCCACTCAGGAATCCAATTTAGAATGTACCCAATCTCAATATCCTGTCTTTGTTGAAACTCAGTTTCATACCTTTACCCTTATCTTGTTTCTTGGCTTCTGATTCCCTATTCTGATGGCTTACATTGTGCACCAGATCCTCTCAGCTGGTGCAAGTGCTTTTTGCCAGTCTCCTTTTCAGGAACTAGAGCTCTGCTGAGCATCTCCTTGATCCTGACTGCCTCCCTTCCTTAATTCCACCTTCCACCTGTCTCATCTACCTTAATTATAAGACATGTAATCAGTAATAATCTGTATTTGCATTCAAGGCAGATGGTCATACGAGTACCCCAAAATGAGCCATTTCTGTGAGTTCATTGATTATCCAATTGGCCTATTAAATATTCTTGTTATTTCAGGTTGGAACTCACACTCTGACTCTAACAGCTTGGAATGTATTCTGTTTACTTACTGTTTCATTCTGTATTCTGTCCAGCAGACACACTTCCTTCCAATACTATCAGCTCAAACTTTTCCCTAACACCTCTCTCAAACTGATGCCTACTTCATCAAGATGGCTCTATTGCCATTAACTGGATTACTGCTAATCCTAAGAAATAGTCTCCATCCCTGAATAAATTATAGCTAAGAATCATCAATATAGTGAGTTCCTCCCTCAATTGTTGTGGATCACAGTGAACTATCGTGAGATTTATCATTTTCTAGGATACTGAGGGAATTTCCCATCATTGGACCAGTGTCTATCTGGCTTGCAACTTGCTACTATTGATGAATAGTTCATTGTATTAGATCTACATCTTACTAAGTTACATCCACAAATTTTCTAAATACGTTTGAGTTATACATTTATCCATAGCTTGTGAATGTATCTGAAAGCTGATGAGGGAGACCTTAAGGGAATAATTTATTTCCAAAGTTAAAAGAAGCCACTGCCCAGGAGGCATATTCTGGTCAAAGATTTAAAACTTGTTTGGCCACAGTGCATGGTAAGACATCTATTTTACACTGGCAGATGAGTGGTATCTTCCTTTATTCACTCTCTCTGTTTTTCTCCTTCTTAGAGGTACACTCACAATTCTTTTAATCTATTTATCCACATACCCATTATTTTGTATAAAATATCCAATAAACATATTACTTATATATGTATATGTTTGTGTGACACAGAATTGAAACAAAAGTTTCATGAAATAATACTTCCTCTTACTATACATAATGTAGCCTGATATTTTTATTCTGTTCTATTCATTCTTTAATTGATTTCATTAAAAAATATAGCCCCAACTCACTAAATTGATTTCAAGACCCACTAAAAGGTCTTGAATTCTATTTGAAAAACACTGGACTGGGGCACTGGGTTTAGGGACTAATGAAAACTCCAGTCCCCAAGTCCTGCTTCTTAGCTTTCTCTCTCTTTCTTCTGGTTTATAAGATGTTTCAAAATGTTTCCAAATATTATTTAACAGTTAGGTTTTTAAGCCTACAGAAAGACTCCAGAATATTTGTCACATATTATGACAATTAGGCTTGGCTGATCAATAACCCTGTATGGGGGATTCTGTTCTGATAAGTCATTTCCTGCTATTTGAAAATAGAATTAGGATGTGGTTCTTTGGAATTTGGCTTAAACCCTGGCTTTTCTAAATATACCTTAAAGCATTAGTTTCTTTATAAAAGAGGAAACAAAGACTTGAGGGTAATGTGCTGTTTGGAATACATTTGAGATAGCTCACCATGATCTGAAGAGGGAAAAACCAAAGATGTTAAAAGCCTGGCAAGCTATCAGAGGCAGAGATGGCAGCTATTTGTTTTTAAGTCCCTTGTATCGAAACAATGAGTGCACTCCACGTTGCATCCTGCAGCACCATGATACAAGGTCTGGGAGTAGTTATTAGCATGTGTCTGTGTGATGGGAGAGAGAAAGCTAAACATTTTAATAGTGTTATGGCCTCTCCTTCTCAAGTTCCCATTAATGCAAATACAGCACATGTGGTTTAAGTCCCAAGAGCCTTGTAGGACACAAATCACAGATGTGGAATAAACATTATCTGAGAATATGACTCCATGGTCTTCTCTTTGCCATCAACAGATACCCTTATGCTCCCATGATGTCAGGCAGATACCTGATATGCTGTCTTGAGGAAAATCACAGAAAGTCAGTGTTCTCAAAGGGCCCACAATGGCAAGATTTGAAAGTAAACTCCAAAAACTTTTCAGTAAATTTCGGCAGAGGCTCAGACTACATCAAGACTTTCAGAGAACATTCACCACTGTGATAACTAAATATAATGAAACTAACTTATACTTTATACATCAAAATTACCAGAGACTTATTCTCTGTGTGGGATAGAGTGTTCCTATAATTCAAGTCAGGCAATACAATGGCAGAAGGATAACAGAATAGAGCTGGTGTATTTCAGATAGTCAGTAAATCTTCCCCCAGCCATGCGGAGCCATTCTTCTGTGCCATCTCCAACAAGACTATGATTCCAGAAGATAGCAGTTCTGAGATCACTTTTCCTTTTTCTGTGTTCCATTCTTTCCTCATGACATTCTTTCCCCAAATTCTCAGCCTCAACAAATGAGTAAACTGACTTTCTTCTATGTAACTCATTATCATGACTATATTTTAAAATTGCCACTACATTTGAAAAGTTTGGCAATCTCCTTATATATTGATGAACTGTATTTCCCATAAGTGAGACTTCAGTATCCATATGCTGACTTGACCTTAAAACTTATATTGGCAGTATTGTCAATTGCCATGTCATGTGATTCTAGGAGTGTTAAGAAGCCTCCTTGGATGACAAATTCCCTAAACCTACTGTCTCAGGATTGGAATTTTAATGATTAGGTTATTAAATGAAGCTTCTTAGACAGCTAAATGGAGAGACTATTTTTTATATCAATATAATTTTTTTTCAGATGTCAGTATATCACTTTTCCTGAGAAAATATATTAAAACAGAAGATTTCTGATTATAAATACAACATATGAACATTCTAAAAAACAAAATGAGAAATAAGTAAAATGAAAAATAAAACCACCTCTAATCACATTGCACAAAGACAGCCCTCTTAATATTTAATACATTTCTTTTAGATTTTTCAATGTATGCATATAAAATATGTGTATATAATAGGTTGCATTAGAGTATTGTTTTACTTTTTTAATGTTATAAGGGTTTTCTATGACATTATTCTTTGAAAGCATCAGTTTAATGACTTCATAGTATTCTGCCATAGAGATTTATCATAATATATTTAAGTTTTCCTGTTTTTTCCATAATTGTTTCCATTTTTTGTCATGACAAATGAGACCATGTTGCATAAACATGTTGTCTTCCTTAATTTCTGATTTTTCTTTGGAGAGATTCTTAGAGAAAGAATTGCTATACCAAATAACATAATTTTGGAAGGATTCAGAATAGATTCCTAAGTACTTTCTAGAAACATTACTCTAATTTGTATTATCTCAGTAAAATTTATAAGTGGGACCATTTCAATTCCTTTTATCCTAATAAATATAATATTGTATTGTTGGCTAATTTTGTACAAAATATTTTTTAAGTTTGTATTTCTTTTATCAGTAGTTATTTTTAAAAAATAGTTGCTAATATTCTGTACATTTTTCAACTATAGGACTTTATAGTTTTATTTATTTGATTTATTTGAAAGAGAACTTTAATTAAAGATTATTAAACCTTGGCCATAATTACTACACATATTCTCCCTAATTAATTTAAAATGGCAATTTTAGTTAAACTATTTATAAATAAAAGTGTAAATTTTAAAAGTTTTATAAAAATCCTTCATGATTTTTCTAATTAATATTTTAGTTCTTAGAAATCCCTTGCTCATTTAGATGTCAGATTTTTGGCTCATATATTTTCCAATATTTTTAATGATTTTTTCAAACATGTATACTTAATTATTCTTAGATTTATTTTATGGGTATAAGAGAATCTACTATTAAAATTTATTTCATACAATGTTTATCTAGCACCATTTATTGAATGATATTTCCTCACCCTATTAGTTTGCAATTTTCCTATTATCTTACAGATGCATTATCTTTTTGTGGGCTGTCTATGCAGTTGTTTTATTTCTCTCTGGATTTATAGTATTTTGATCTTCTTTGTAATTATTCTTATTTTAGGTTTCCCCCGTACTTCACATGGCATATTTCCCCTCTGTTATTCCTTTTATGATTTTGGGGACCAATTTTGACTTTAAAACTTTTAAATGAATTTTAAATATTTTTTTCTTCTCCCAAAATATCCCATTGGTATTTTGATAAGATTGTATATTAATTGGCACAATGAAAAATTTGCAAATAGTAAGACTTCTTTCTCAGAAACAAAGTGTGTCTATTTTAAGATTGTGTTTGTATCTCAATAGATCTTTTAATTTACTCATACAAACACACTTAGTTCTTAGTATTTGAAAATAATTTTGATAGAAGAATAGAAAGAAACTCGAGGGCAAATATTACTATGACTCCAAAGAAAGAAAAGGCTCAGAAAAAAATATATGAAGAGCATTTTTCAACAGCAGTGTTTAACAGCAGGTCGGTGATTTTTGTGGAAATGACCCCAAGAAACTCAGACACACATTCTTCTGTTCTTATCATCTGGCCTGTGCACAAATTTGCCGCAGGACACTGTCCCTGTAGACTTGAAGCTAACAGGTGCTACAAGAGTAATCTCATCCAAAGACATACTCATTTTCTGATAATAAAAAGCAGAATTATTGATACCCATAATGAAACATATCTATTGGTCTGAGTTTCTCATTCTAGATGGAGGTAGATAAACCCTCTCCCCATCAGCAGCTGCAAAAACATTCATCTGATTTTAGAACCAGGTCTTTAACTTTTCCCCAAAATTGATTTCCCAAGTTATTGTAAGTGCTTCATAAGCAATCTTTTTGTAATCATGTAATATTGCATCATTTGAATATATCATATTCCGTTTTCACTGTCTCTATTTTTTTTGCTTACTCAGGCACCACAATGCTTCCACTATTACTTACTCTAAATTTTTCAAAAGAGGTGTCACCCCAATAGCAGTTTTGCAAATAATAAAAGGAATACTTCAACTGCGGAGATTTTGCAGAATCACAATTAGGGTGAAGATACCTTTAGGTTCCTAAGAAGGAAACTAGTGGGTTTGGACCCCAGTCTATAGATGCGTTAGAGGTGTGAGGCTATGTGGAGGGAATACCCTTGTCTGGAGCTAGGTCTCCAGTATGTGGTGGATGGGGGTTGGGGGAGAAGTATGTGCAGGCAGGGCACCCAGGGCAGGGACAACTGTTTTTGACCAGGCCTGAGAGCAATGCCTCATCCTTACAGCTTCAAGGGAACCCCATGTGATCCTGTGCCCCAAAGGCAGACAGAGACACAGACACACTGTTAAATTCTCCAGCCTGAGGCCAGGACAAAGAGGCTGAAGAAAGAAGGGATCTCAGATTCAAATAGTAGAAATCATAAGATTTGGTGGTGGTGCAACTTGATGCCAGCCACAAAACAAAGCAAATAAATAAAACAGCAGAAACCATGCAGCTTTAACAGAATAGCAGAGCAGAGCACAGAGAACAGCAGGGCACAGACCAGATCAACCACAGTAAAGTGGAGACCAGAAATGTCTCTTCCTAGAATGTAAACTCCAGGCGGGCAGGGAGTTTTTGCTTCTTTATTCACTGCAGTGTTCCTAGGATCTTGAATAAATTTTAGCACATATTAGATACTCATTATGTATTTATTGAATAAATATATCAAAACCAAGGCATCCACAAACCATTCTCTTATTTTCCATTTGCTATGAGGCTGGTAAGCTGTTCATTTTACCCAGATACCATCTTGGGAAAGAGAACTGAAAGGACAGACTCATGAAGAGGTTACATCTAAGAAGACTAAGTTTTTTAATCAGCACCCCCATCCCCACCAAGGAAATGGGGGATGTGGAGCAAAATTAATTCAGAATTAAATTATTGAATGTAATATTCCTTCAAAAATAATTGCTTTATAAAAAGTGATTTTTGACCCCATTACAATCATCTCCCTCATATCTGATATCTCATAAGCATAGGCAAGTTAACCTTCTATCATGAATAATCTTTTTCTGATTTCTTCAGTTCCTTAAATCCTTCTCAGTCTGCTTTGCTATTCCTCTCCATAACAACGAAATATTTCCTCCTAGGCCAAATTCTTCTCTCACTCTATCCATTCCTGACACTTCTTTTTCTGGAACTAACAAATAAAGAGTGATTCCCACATTTGCATATTGTTCTTTCTAAGTACTTCAAAGTTTTCCCATACTTTCCCAAAGCTTTCCCAATGTTCAGTTCCGTTCAGTCGCTCAGCTGTGTCCGACTCTTTGCGACCCCATGAACCGCAGCACGCCAGGCTTCCCTGTCCATCACCAACTCCCGGAGTTTACCCAAACTCATGTCCATTAAGTCAGTGATGCCATCCAACCATCTCATCCTCTGTCGTCCCCTTCTCCTCCTGCCCTCAATCTTTCTCAGCAGCAGGGTCTTTTCAAATGAGTCAGTTCTTCGCATCAGGTGGCCAAAGTATTGGAGTTTCAGCTTCAACATCAGTCCTTCCAATGAACATCCAGGGCTGATCTCCTTTAGGATGGACTAGATGGATCTCCTTGCAGTCCAAGGGACTCTCAAGAGTCTTCTCCAAAACCACAGTTCAAAAGCATTAATTCTTCTGTGCTCAGCTTTCTTTATAGTCCAACTCTCACATCCATACATGACTACTGGAAAAACCACAGCCTTGACTAGATGGACCTTTGTTGACAAAGTAATGTGTCTGCTTTTTAATATGCTGTCTGTCTAAAGTTGACTCATTGGAACAGACTCTGAAGCTGGGAGGGATTGGGGGCAGGAGGAGAAGGGGACGACAGAGGATGAGATGGCTGGATGGCATCACTAACTCGATGGACGTGAGTCTGAGTGAGCTCCAGGAGTTGGTGATGGACAGGGAGGCTTGGCATGCTGCGATTCATGGGGTCGCAAAGAGTCGGACACGACTGAGCGACTGAACTGAACTTAACTGAGGTTGGTCATAACTTCCTTCCAAGGAGTAAGTGTCTTTTAATTTCATGGCTGCAATCACCATCTGCAATGATTTTGGAGCCCCAAGAAATAAAGTCAGCAACTGTTTCCACTGTTTCCCCATCTATTTCCCATGAAGTGATGGGACCAGATGCCATGATCTTAGTTTTCCTAATGTTGAGCTTTAAGCCAACTTACCTGAATTTATTTAAATCCTTCCTATAAATATTTAATAAAATTATTTTTATTTCAGAAAGCCAAATCTACATCCAACCCCTTGTACATATACCTATTATGTAAGTGTAAGTGTATGATAGATTATTAAAGTGGAAGAGCAAGATCAAAAGTAACAGACACATAATTTTTAAAAATTCTTCTAATTTATTCTCTAAAATTGCAATTGTACCAACAATGAATGAGAACGTTTGCCCCAACAATCTTTCGAAACTAAACATTACAAATCTTTAAATATTTTTTAATATGATGAGCGAAAATGGCATCATGTCAAAGGCTGCAATTCTCTGACTCTCAGAGAAACTAAACTTTTTTTCCGCATAAGCTTATTAGACATTTTAAATTAATTTACTCTTTTTTTTCTTAGCTATCTGGCAAGTTTCCTTCTTTTCTTATTTAGAGGTGTTCTGTCTATATTTATCTTGCAAAAATATTTACCTGTCTTTTTTTTTTAACTTTATTCATAGTATCTTAAATGTCATAGAGTTTTTAATTTTATATATTCATATATGTCAGTCATTTCTTGCCAAAGAAATTTATTTCTAATGTTGGCACACTATTTCTTTAAGAGGTATTGAATTTTATCAAAACGTTTCTTTTAATATTGAATGAGATATTATATTTTTTCCTTTAGCGAGTTACAGTAAAGATGTGCAAAAACAGAATTCCTCATGTTGGAGATATTCACTCTCAAGATAAATATTTCATTTGGTTACCAAGATATGTTTGCTGTTATTATATTTAGAAGTCTTAACATCTTTATCATTATGATTGTCCTTCAGTTAATTTCCTTCTTGGAGCTCTTCCTGTTTGATTTTATTTTCAGGTTATGCCAATCTCATGAAATAAATTGGGAAGCTTTCCATATTTCTATGTAAAAAGTTTATGTAACATGGGGATTGCTTATATTTGAAGTTTAATGTCTTTTCAGATGTAGATATTTTATTACTTCTAAAAATTCTCCTATAATTTTTTATTCAGCTTTTACATTTCCTAAGTCTGTAGATTGAAATTTTCCTAAAACTAATACTTTTATTCTAAGTTTTCAGAGTATTAACCAACTTTTATGCAAATTTCCTTGTAAATCATTTGTTTGTAGTCATTCTCTTATTTCTAACATAATATTTTTTCTCTTTTTTGCTTATAATTGTCTTTTTTGTTCAAATGCATTGTTTTATTAAGGGATCGGCTTTTAGTTTTATTAATAAAATATGCTTTATTTGTGATTTACTCTATCATTATTTTTGTTTTTATCTCAGCTAAGTTCTAAATTACATTTTCTTTTTTCTTTTGATTTTTATAACTCTAATCTTTTCAATCTTTGTTTTATTATTTACTTATATTTTTATCTAAATATATGTATTAAGATAATAAATATTCCCCCCAAAACTGTTTTGATTTCTACCATTATTTTTTTTTTCACTAAACAACTTTCAGGCAACGGCTGACTGACTTCAGATCGTCATTTACCAGTGAACCAGGCACACACACACAGATAGCATTTCTCTTTGAAGACAGAGAAGAGCCAACAAGGCACAGAAAACTTAAGAATTAAGATCTTGAAGAGACTAGAAGCCCAGAGAAGTGAGTTCAGAATTTGGTCTTGCCTCTTCCCCTCAGATATTCTCCATTTAAAGCTATGGGTAATAGGCTGAGCTCATCAGAGTTTATGGTGGTCTCACAGGGCTTGAGGAACAAAAGTGTAGATCAATATCTACAAAGATGGAAAAGACTGAGGCTTTCAACTGAAGGATTATGCTTTGAGCATTACAATAATCCTGGAATATATGAGTCTTCACAAATTCAAAAAGCACTTAATTAATTTAATCCCTGCTTAGATTAAGGTGGTCTCCTAGACTAAAGTTCCTGCCATGAATAAAAATTAAATTCCCTCTGAAAGAATGCTTTAAATTACTCTACAATTCTTCATAAACAATGTCCTGCGTTCGATTTAAAAATCAGGATTGCTATCAATAAATGATTGCTAACAAATAGAAAAAGTGATTAAAATAGACCTATGACAAATTTAGATAATATAGCTGTATGATATTATATAACACATTCAAAAATTTACAAATTGGAAGTCTTAGCAGAGAACTGGAAATGATCAATAGAATGATATGAATTTTAGAAGTGAAAATATAATCAAGATATGCTGATATAAAAAATAATAAAAAATTAAGATAGATTTCCAGAAAATCAAATAGAGGAAAAGGAACTGAAATTAAGTCAGAATGAAATACGCAGACTTAAGTACAGAAAGCAAAAGAATGGAAAATATTGAAAAAACAGCATAGAAAAAGACAAAATAAAAGTCCCTAGAGATATATACTTGAGGTCCAGAAAGACAGGAAAAATTGAATAGGAAAAAGTTGTATGTAAAGCCAATGACTGAGTAAAGAAGAAGAAAAGTTTGCCATGTGTCTCAACATGGATGGACCTAGAGGGTTTTATGCTTAGTGAAATAAGTCAAAGGACAAATACTGTATGTTACCATATACGTGGAATCTAAAAACTAAACAAATGAATATAACAAAACAGAAACAGACTCACAGATATAGAAAACAAAAGTTTATACCAGTTGGAAGAGACATGGGGGAGGGGTGATACAGGAGTAGAGACTAAGTGGTACAAACTACGATGTACAAAATAAATAAGAGATAAAGATATATTGCACAGCATAGGGAATATAGTCAATATTTTGTAATAATTTTAAGTGGAGTGTAACCTATTTTAAATATTGTAACCTATACCAATATTGAATCACTATGTTGTACACCTAAGACTAATATAATATTATAAATCACCTATACTTAACAAACAAACAAACAAATAAATAAAGCTAACGACTGATAATTTTCTAAAGCTACTTAAATACATAAAGCACAGACCCAAGAATCACTACAAACCCTGATCAGGAGAAATGCAAAAAATATAACCCTTATTATACCATAATTGTACAGATGAAATTCAAAGAGACAGATAAACATCTTAGAACCACACAGGTAAAAAGTGATTTTAATTTAAAGGAGCAGTAATAAATTATCAGTTAATATTACTAGGTAAAATGAATTCTCATGAGACTTATGAAAAGATAGTGTTCATCCACATTAGCCATTTCCTGAAGTAAATTCCAGTTAATATTTTGCTCCAACATCTGAAATTGTTACTAAAAGCTGCCTAATATGTCAGTGATGAAGTTCAAAAACCGTAATTTTTTTGCAACACTGCAGTTACTTAAAATCATGTGCTTGAAAAGTCCAACATTGTGTTTTCAAAGAACTTCCATTTGTTCTATCATATTTAATCTATTACTAGCTTATCTCTAATCACCTCTGGTCACTCTCTTCTCTAAGAAGCTATCTCTTATCTACATGACAAGGAGCCTCCTAAAATGGTCTCTTGGCTTCCAGTCTTAACCCTCTACACTCAATTTTATTATACAGCTGACAGAGTAATTATCAAAAAAATGCTAACGAGATCATATCACTTGCCTGCCTAAAATGCCCTAACAGCTGAAACTAAAACTCTCTATCATAGTCTCCAAGGTTTGCATACCTGTACATCATCCATTGTGCTGACCTCTTCTCCTCCCACACCTCTTACTCTGATTCAGCTATATTAGCTTTTAACTGTTGCCATCAGGACTTTGGACTTCTGGTTTCCTCTTCCAGGAATGCCCCTTACTCATATACTTCACTTCATTCTAGGCTCTCCTACTATATCACTACCTCACAGAGGTCTTCCTTAGTCTCCCTTTCCAAAACAATACACTCTGTTACTACTCTCTGTCACCTTCTATTTTCTTTTCTCACTTTATTTTTCTCTTTATATATTTTAATTGACATATTATATATTTCTACTTAATTATTGACTATTTTATACTAACATGTAAATTCCATGAGTTCAGAATTATTTTTTTTTCTGTCTTATCCATCAGTGTATCTCTAGGTCTTAAAATAGTATCTTAATATATATTTGTTGAATGTTTGATTAATCAGTGTATTTAACAGTTGTAATGAGTGCTATGCATGCTCTGCCATTGTGCAAAGGAAGAAAAGATGAATTCAGTAAGCTCAATATATTCAATAAATTCATAGAATAATAGCAAATAAAAACATAAATAACTTGTGATCATGTGATAAGTATAATAGGGAGACAGTGTTCATATACAATGATGTGAAGTCTTGGTGGGTTTTTTTTTGTTGTTTTTGGCAGGAAAGAAGTTTATTAATTTATTATCTTCAATAGTTAATACTTGTTCTAGATATTTGTATTTAGAGAAACATTTAATTTTAATATATACAGAATTAAAGGTTGTGGTTCTTAAAATATTAATTATGTCATGGTCTTTCAAATACAACATTTTAAAAGGTTTTTTATTAATCTAGCCTTTCCTACTATATTTTCATTTCCATTATCACTGTGACTAAAGTTATCATGATAATATAAATCAGTCATCAACAAAACCTAACCCTAACCTTAATTAACCCTTACTTCCTTCAGTCCTTACTCACAAAACACTTTTCTATGGCATTCTCTGGCCATCCTATTTAAATTTCTAAACTATTCTCTCTGAGTTTATTCTTTAGTTGCCATAGCAACATCAATATACTAAATATTTTGTTTTATCTTAGTATTTTGCCTATTTCTAGCTTCATCAAACTAGAATGCAAATCCCATGAGAGTAGAATGTGTTTCTGTTTGTTAACCGCAATAATGCAGCACCCATACTAATGTTTGGCATATATAGGTGTGTGTTTATGTATATATGTACCATAACTAGGCATAAAGAAGATGTTCAGTTAAATATTTGTTGAGTGAACACTCACACACATTTCACATATTTTCCCTTTCCAGGATAGAATATTAGCATTCTATTCAGAACACTAGAAAACACAAACATAGAAAAGGACGTATTGTAGTTGACAGTCCTGTAGACTGCTGTCAATCAATTAATATATCATTAGTCACCAAAATGAATTTTTGTCTATGTGCGTATGTCCACTCAATAACAGATGAAACAGCAAATGTGTCCTCAGACTCAACAAAATAAATAACAAAGTAGAAAATTTTCATGAAGCAAAGAACAGTCCATATTATGAGAATTCACCATAACTTTTAATTTAGATGGCATATTTCTATAATTCATTTCAAGTAAAATTCTATTAATTTTCAGACTTTATACATTACTTTCTAAAAATATGCATGTTAATACTAGTTTTGTGATGATTTTTGGTTGGATTTAAAATCAATATCTCAGTTTCATTCATTTTATAAATATGAAAACTCTAAAAGTGAAATGAAGTGAATTTCTTGATCTAAAATAGAAAAAAGGGTGCCTTTGTAGTGTTTGAAGTACCATTCCCCGTAATAGGGGATATATAGGTGAACAAACATATTTCACATAGTATGATATACAAATGGTCTTAAACCATATAAGATTAAAATAAAGCTCAGTAAGTTTGATTAAATAAATGCTTAAGCCCAGTTAAAAGACCATTGGAGATAGTCCCGTGTGAAATTAACACTTCTAATATGACTGTGTCTCCACTTCTGTTTCTGACATAAATTAATAAGATTCTATTTGGTTTAAAAAAAAGATTCTCTCATTAGTGTCCCATCAAAAATAGCACCATTTGCCTCATTAAATTTAATGAGGTTGTTGTTGTTGTTGTTGTTTTTCTATTGGTAGGTGTGGGTGTGTGATATATGTGTCAATGTGTTAGACTTGTATCTTCAAAGAATATGCTTTACATAGGTTAGCTATTCTCTGAAGCTAAAGTTGGTTTACAGTAAGCAATTTCTAGAAGTTGGTGGTCCCTTAATGGGTTTTATAACCAGGTAATATTTTATTCTGAAAAAATGAAAGTGTCAGAGATCAGTGCCTTTTATGTCAATTCCTCATAATTGAACAGTGTCAATATCAGAATATTTTATACTGTACGTAATGCATATTTCAAACCAAGATTTAAAGGAAAAAACATATATTCCTCCTTTATCCATAGTTCCAACTAAACAAAAATCTCAGAATGATGTTTGATTCAAGCCAATAGTCTTCCCCCACAAATGGCATGGAAAAATGTTTTTCTGAAGGGCTCAAATATTATTTCATT
The DNA here is from genome assembly GCF_003369695.1 of Bos indicus x Bos taurus. Lineage (NCBI taxonomy): Eukaryota > Metazoa > Chordata > Mammalia > Artiodactyla > Bovidae > Bos > Bos indicus x Bos taurus. The sequence continues at coordinate 53,225,864 of NC_040077.1, forward strand.
ATTATAACAATCAAGTCTTCTGTTTTCAAATTTAGAAAAATTAACATTTTTAATAGTTGCATATATGTTATATTCAAATAGTGCAAATATCATTTATATTTAAAAAGACCATTTCTTTTTCTTTCTAGCATCCTACACAATGGAGATAAACATTATATTTATGTATTTAAAAAACTTATGTAATGCCTGCAGAGTTTTTAATATACTCAAAATTATCTTTGGCAAAAAAGATTTGAGGTCTTTTAGCATAACTGAGGGGAGAAGTTTTCTAGAAAATTATGTATTGGACAATCCTTTAACCAATTTCAACTTTCAGATGGAATAAAAAATTCCTAAAACATAATAAGATGTTTTCAAAAACAGCCACAGACTTTGATATAGGCAGCCTAAATCTAGAATAGACTTTACCAGTCTTGTCCAGAGTTCTCCATAATGAAAAAATAGGAACCCAGAAAGAAGAAAGTGCAAAAATTCAGCATGTGGATTACAAATGAAAGAGGGAGAGACTGCAGGAAGAAATGTGCAGCTTTCTTCAGATTAAATACTTTAGGTTTAAATGCAATCATTTTTACATTAAGAAAGAAGATTAATAAGCAGAGAGCATGTCATATGAGACTAGCTCACAGACACTGCTATTCTTGTTTTCAATTCCTCAGAAAAGAGTTGGGGGAAAAGATAGAAAAATAAACAAAAGTTATATTAAAAACCCACATCAGAAGAAAAACTACTCCAAGAAATAGGAGAAAATGTAATATTTAATATTCTACACCCTCAGGAAAAAATTTTTGGGACCTTGGACCTATCAAAAGAATAACACAAAAATAAACATAGAAGATCAAAAAAAGATAACTTAGCAAAAATATAAAGTAAGAATTTTCAGGTTTTATACGAAGAATTGAGTGTTACAACGAAAATTATTAGAGTGTTTAAGCCACAGTAAAGTATCAAATAGTAGAACAGGTATAATTATATCATGAAGGAAAACACATGAAACCAAAAAAGAAAAATGAGATCAAAGTTATTGAAGAGAATATTGCAGAGATTTCATAAAAACAGTAGAGTGAATATAAGCATTGATTCTACTTTCCTGCCATATACCCATCAAAGCAACAAAAAACAATATCTATATGATGAGTATCCCAGGGTTTCTTTTCTTTTCCAGTAGGGACAGTAAAAGCATGTTAAGGGTCTTGACTCATTTAGTGGATGATATAAACATTAAATCATTCAATGAGGTACGTTAAGTTAGATACCAGTGTTAAACTACAGAGTTAATAATAATTGTATACAGAACTTTAGTTTCTAAGCTACCAAATGGATAAAAATAAACCAAAAAAAGTAACTTCATTTCCTAAAGATAAAATGAAGAAAAAGAAATAGCCTATAGGCAAAACAAACAAACCCTCAAAAGCCAACAACAAAAATCATAACAAAATCACAGAAATACCAAATATTTTATTAAACTGAAAAAAAACATGAATGCATTATATTTTCCCATTAATGAATGGAGGTTTTCAGACTGAGCTTTTTAAAAATGAGTATATCAATAGACTGTTTGCAAGATACAAAGCTAAGGGAACAATGAGATTGGAAATAAGAATGTAAGCTCATATTAATGAAATATTACCAAAAAGTGTATGGCACATGTGGCATTCGTCTCTTCTTTCTTTCATAAAAATGTGTGCTCCTTGTCCCTTACCCAATTTTTTTCACCCAGCTTTATTGAGATCTGATTGACAAATAACATTGTGTAAGTTTAAGGGTTAAAACATCATGTTTTGCTGTATGTATATATTGTGAAAAGATTACCACAAGGAGGCAAATGAACATATCCATCATCCCACAACAGTTATCATTATTTTTTGTCTGGTGAGAATATTTAAGATTTACTCTTTAAGCAACTTTCAGGTATTCAGTAGAGTACTATTAACTCTAGTCACCATGCTGTACATTAGATCCCCAAAGCTTCTTTGCCTTATAACTGAAAATTTGCATCCTTTGAATGATAGCTCTCTATTTCCCCCACCCCTGAGCCCTGGAAACCACCAATCTATGCTATGAGTCTACAAGTATGATTTTCTAAGATTCTGCATATAAATAAAATCATGTTATATTTCTCTTTCTCTGTCTTATTTCATTTAATGTAATTCTATAAAGGTTCATACACATTGTCACAAAGGACATGCTTTCCTTCTTTTTGGTTCCAAATAGGAAAGGGAGTACGTCAAGGCTGTATATTGTCACCCTGTTTATTTAACTTATATGCAGAGTACATCATGAGAAATGCTGGGCTGGAAGAAACACAAGCTGGAATCAAGATTGCCGGGAGAAATATCAATAACCTCAGATATGAAGATGACACGACCCTTATGGCAGAAAGTGAAGAGGAACTAAAAAGCCTCTTGATGAAGGTGAAAGTGGAGAGTGAAAAAGTTGGCTTAAAGCTCAACATTCAGAAAACGAAGATCATGGCATCCGGTCCCATCACTTCGTGGGAAATAGATGGGGAAACAGTGGAAACAGTGTCAGACTTTATTTTTCTGGGCTCCAAAATCACTGCAGATGGTGACTGCAGCCATGAAATTAAAAGACGCTTACTCCTTGGAAGGAAAGTTATGACCAACCTAGACAGCATACTCAAAAGCAGAGACATTACTTTGCCAACAAAGGTTTGTCTAGTCAAGGCTATGGTTTTTCCTGTGGTCATGTATGGATGTGAGAGTTGGACTGTGAAGAAGGCTGAGTGCCGAAGAATTGATGCTTTTGAACTGTGGTGTTGGAGAAGACTCTGGAGAGTCCCTTGGACTGCAAGGAGATCCAACTAGTCCATTCTGAAGGAGATCAGCCCTGGGATTTCTTTGGAAGGAATGATGCTAAAGCTGAAACTCCAATACTTTGGCCACCTCATGCGAAGAGTTGACTCATTGGAAAAGACTCTGATGCTGGGAGGGATTGGGGGCAGGAGGAGAAGGGGACGACAGAGGATGAGATGGCTGGATGGCATCACTGACTCAATGGACATGAGTCTGAGTGAACTCCGGGAGTTGGTGATAGACAGGGAGGCCTGGTGTGCTGCAATTCATGGGTTTGCAAAGAGTCGGACACGACTGAGCGACTGATCTGATCTGATGTCTATATAGATATATTGCATTTTCTTGACCCAGTCATTCACTGATGAACAGTTTCCATGTCTTGCCTATTGTGAATAAAGCTGCAATAAACATGCAAGTGCAGATATCTTTGCAAATAGCGATTTCATTATCTTCATAAATATACACAGAGGTGAGATTGATGAACCATATAGTACTTCTATTTTTAAAATTCAAGAGCCACACCTCTAAACCATCATGTCATATAATTAGAAATTAAAAGCAAACAGAATAGCAGAAAAGAAAATCTTCTATTGAAAGTAATAACATATGAACAAAAAGAAAACATTCTCCTAAAAATATTTGTATTAAAAAGGACACTTTTTAGAATTGTAAAAATTTTAAACATAAACATTATATTATAAAACCTGTGAGGATGTGATCAGAATACTAAATAGTAAGAAAATTTATTATTTGAGATACATTCATTGTAGAAGACTAGATGTGAGAAAAGAACAAGAATGTCAGAGATGTAATATCCTCATCATAAATGAATCCTCAAAATGAAAATTTTAATAAAATAAAATAGAAAGATACAAAGATGTGACAGACAAAATTTCAGTAAAATAGAAATCTGAATTTATGTGGATGACTATGTTCTAGAAAATTTTGCTACAGAGTTTAAATACTAAGATATATCTTAGCTAAATTATCAGAATTTATGGATAAAGAAAAAGTCCTATAGACCTTCAGAAACATGAAGCCACTTATTAGGGCAAAACTAGGATGGCTTCAGATTTTTCCATATCAATGTTTAAATTCAGACGAAAGTGGAGAAAGCCTAAACGTCTTGGTAAAATGAAAGTGTTAATCAAGTATTTCATACCTAGTCAAGTTTACATTCACATACAAAGGCACCAAAAGATTTCATTGGATAATATGAGTCTCATATTTGCTTTCAAACAAGCAAAGCAACCAAATATCAAAAGCTAAGAAAATATTTTTGAGGAAGTTATTGTATAAAATGAGGTACAATTCTTATTTAAGCCTAAGCTCTGAAAATTAGAATGACAAAAATAAAATTTTTTTAAATTCAAAAATATAAAAATATCTAACTATGTCTAACATATCTATAGATTATGACAAAGTGGGAAGAAGTTAAGTGCATATATTTCTCATTTTTCATAAAGGGAGTCAATTGTATTTAATTTAATGAAGCAAGTATTTCAATTTTTAAGGATAATTGCAAGAATAGATAAGACCACTATGCAAAATGAACAAAATTCAAGCAGAACTTGCTCAAAGGCATTCACGTACTTGTTCTGCCCATGGTCTGTAGCCTGCAAGGCTCCTCTGCCCATGGAATTCTCCAGGCAAGAATGCTGTAGTGGGTAGCCATTTCCTTCTCCAGGGGATCTTCCCAACCCAGGGATCAAACGTAGGTCTCCGGTTTTACAGGTGAATTCTTTACCATATGAGCTACCAGGGAAGCCTTTTGTATAGGGAGGTCTACCTTATAACATCAAACTTCTAAATACACATCCTAAAATACCCCCTCCCATCGTGCACTAAATTGGTATAAAATTCATTGTAAGTACTCATTTGTATCTCAAATTATTTAACTAGAAATATTTGTTTTTTCTAAAATTTACCTTGACTTCCCAGAAATTATCTTCATACTTTGTAGTCACTGGAAAGAAATAAAAATCTAACCCACAACTTGTTTTCAAGTAGAAGTTGTACATTTTATAATATGAGTTTCATCTCCAGTAATCTTTGAGAAATATCCTGTATATCACAACAGAACTGGTCTCTTAAGAAATTGAGAGAACTTGAGAACTAAAAACTTAGGATATAAGAACATAAGGCATAAGTTCTTATCACTACCTAAGTAATGATAACTTTTATTTATCTTAAAAGTAAAATAAGAGTCCCCTTATTTACCTTTTAAATTTTTATAAAATCAATTCATTTCACTAATTTTCCTTCACATTGTTGCCTAATGAGGCACTCGTCTTATCTAACTGCTTTGTGTCAGAGTCTCTCTAAGAATATGTCTAGCTTGTGCCCACATGGTAGGAACTCATATGTGTTTGTTGACTTTAGAATACATCAATCATGACTTTATAGTTTACATCTTACTTACGCTGAACAAAGACAGTTCAAGTAGAATATTAATAAACTAATGAAAATCTAATGGAAGTCAAATATGCAGTGTCAGATACTTCTTTGAAAATTACAAATATTTGCTTTAGGAGATAAACATGTTCCTGAAAATCATATAATTTTTTGATGAGATTAACTTAAGTGACACTTATCAAAATTTCTAGTCTATAATTTGATTTCCATATCTTTCTGCTAACACATTCACTCATTCTACATAGACCTTAGGGCCTTTATCAAATTTTGCTTCTTCCATAAAATGTTTTCCTTAAAATGTCTTACCTTCCAGATGTTCATAATTCTACCAGTGCCACTATCATCCGTGTGATCAACTCTTGTTCTATAACTGCATCATTTTTATCTTCTCTATCCCCTTTGTCCCCAGTAGATGACCATTTATAATGTTTTCTTTATCCTTGAGTGTTCAGAATTGTCAGTCTAGTCCACACTCTATTTACACCTGACATGGTTTGCTACCTCTGAACCCCTTCTTTCAATATCTTCTTTAATATCATACTCGCTTTAATTATACATCTTACCAACTCCAAAACCTTAAAAATTAATGGAAAATTGGAAAATGTTCCATATACTCTCACTTGAATAAGCTTTGTATAATAAGGTTCTTACTGTCTTTTGCTTTTCTTAAAACTCTCGTATTTCAATCTCTCTCTCATGATGTTTACTGTGCTGCTCTCATTGGAGTATCTTGTACAGAAAGTTGTTCCATGTCTCTGGTGAAAAGTTTAAGTCTCATTTATATTGTCTTTACATACTTACAGTAGAAATGCAACAATAAAAGTAAATGAGTGCTTTTATAAAACAATTGTTTTATAAAATGGTGAAAATTGTATTTCTTCCTCTCTATTTTTTTCTCTTCTAATAATGCATAAAACTAAAATGTTTCCTTCTCTGGACTCTCTAGCTATCTGGAGAGATAGACTTTTATTTCTGAGCATAACTTCACCACTATTATGTATTATAAACTTTTAAAAGCAATTTAAACAATTTGTTGTATTTTATCTTGGGTGGTCTTCTTCTTGTTTCTTGTTCGCGCCATAGTAACAACATGTATTTTTTTAAAGTAGTAATAGTTTGTGCTTCTTTGTAACTCTCAAAATATTTACTCTATTTCTGGGGTAATGATTAATAAGTTAAAATTGAGTTGGCAGAATTTGAAAACTAGAAGATTTATTTAAGTCCCACAAAAGGGAGGCATGTGAACTGGAAGTGGACAACAGTAAATAATCCTCTAGGCTTTAAGGAAGACTGACACTGGCAAGTGGAATGTTAAAAGAAAATAGTGTGCCCGGTCTCCAAACTGTCACAAGGCTAGAAACCAAATGTTCATTGGTTTCAAGGCTATGGTAACACAAAACTTCATTCTAATTTTGGTGAAAACTGTGGCTTGAGGAGAAGGTATTTACTCTAGCATATATCTATATACTTTAAAGACACCTTTTCATTTCAGCCAACTCAATTTCAAATTAATTTGTAGATTAATATCCTTTTGTATCTACACAGCAATACTTGGACAGCTTAGTATTTTGCTAATTAATTCTTTTAAGTTTTTCTTAAGGTTCTCTTATATCTTTGAGAGAGCAGCTTTAATATTTTTAATTATGTTAGCAAAATTGGATAACTTTAGGATATATTCTTCTATAAGAAAACAAAACTCTCATTGAGGCTGTTCTCCAGAATGTCTCCTACCCAGGTAAACAGCTAAAAGATAGGTGGAAACATTCTTTTCAATGAGGTCCCAAGGAGGTCCTCAATTAAGAAAAACAATTGACTGATGTGTCTCTATTATATGCTAGGAAACTCTGTGCAGTGTTTCTAGAGGTTTTCCTTCAATCAGCCCAACGTGAGATTGAGCTGCAAACTGTGATTTTGTAAATCTTTTTTTAGTACCTATCGGGGCATCCTGTGAATTGTGGTTGCTTCATATCCACATCATGGGGAAATGTGCACAGACCAGAAAAGATTGGACAATTTCAAATCTCAAAATATCCCCACCCACCCCCTTCCCATTTGGAATATAAAATTAGCTGTGAGTTTTTATCCGGGGAAACCACATATTTTGGAAACATTAGAGTTTTCAAGTTCTCAAGAGGGGTAATTCTTTTGTTTTCCCTGTCATTAATAAGCCATTTCTTTTTGTGAATTTGAAGAAGCTAAAATCCTCACTAGTATCTTAGCTGTTTTCTATTTTTCCAACTTCAGTTTGTTCCATAATAAAACAACTGAATATCTCCCTCTCTCTCTCCCTCTCCCCTCTCTAATCCTACCTGGCCTGGCAATTACATTTATCCTTTTGTTGAGGACTATTAAACTTATCTTATATTTTTAATATCATTATAATAATATTATATGGCAGGCAAAAATATAATGATAAATGATAATTTGCCAAAAAAATTAAAAAAACACCGAGGTGTTACCTATCAAAAGTTCTCCTTCTGTCTGTGATGCAGCACAGATTGTGATCGTGACAGTAAATCTGGTGCTATTGTTAATGCCATGGCACTTGGGTTTTTGGCTTGCTTTAGTCCAATCTGTGACATGCTTGTGAATATCTTTCTTCTGTTCTGTCTGTATGGCATATGGATTTCTGGGATACAACGTCAGACCTATCCACATAACAAGTGTTCAGAGCACCTTATCATTTTAAAAAGCCAATTACTCAAAAAGACAAATGTGAAATGTTTCACATTTAATGATGAGCAAATCTGCAAAACAAATGCAATTTTGCTCCTTCTAAAAAGTTTAGTTTAACTGTAAATATTGCAATGGAATCTTGCATGACACACACCACTGATAGAGAAAAGCTCATTTCATACATATTGTATATCATCACTGTCAATTACATCTGCACAGTATTTAAAACGAGGGTGGTATAAGTAATTAGAAATAAAGCAAATAGAATATTCTAAACTACAAGGCTCTGAAATCACTGTAAAAATGTCAGTGCTAACATTGAACACTCTAAAAAAATATTTTGAAAGTCTCACCCAAAAAACTGAAAACTGCATATGTCTACAGAGGTAAAGGTCATTCATGAAACACTCAACAACAAAAAATACCAATTCATTTTTTAGAAATATTTGTCAATATGTAAAGAATGTTTTGTACATAAGTTCTCAGTTACTGTTGAATCAGTGGCTGTACGTAATATTCCCACATGGAATGATGTCCTTTCAAATACTCTAAAACAAAGGTTTAGTGAAGGATTTTATGGGGACATCTTGAGTGCTGAGATTTTATGCATGGGAAGCACAACTAACAAAACACAGTAATACTGGTTTTGCAACTGATTTATTTATTCCAACTATTATACCTATTCATAATGGAAACAATAGCTAGTTCAGAACTAAACACACATATTCCGTCTACCTTACCCCACCTAAGCAAAACAAGACTAAAAATATAATTCTCCTCTTCAGCACCTATCATACCGGTTGTATAGATACAGTTGTCACATTTAAATGTCGTTACTAATTTTTTTGTCTACACATTCTTTAAACCTTCTTTAAACTGTGAAGACTGGTAACAAAATATTATATGACATAAGAAATGGAATGCACCTGGCACTGGTAATTTTAGAAGAAACTAATCTCGATATTTATAACATCATTTAGCAAGCGGAACAGTTTTACCAGGCTTGGAATGTTTAGATACGAAAAAGTTCACTCAGTTCCTGGACTTTCATTTGACATTGAAATTGAAATGCACTTAAAACTCAGAAAGTTTCCAATCAACTTCTGTACAACACACATAGAAATTTCTGCTAGACTTCTCTACTAGCCACAGAGACTAGAAGATGTCCTACAATTCTGTTGTATTCCATGTTAACTATTTGTTGTCCAGGACAGAATCTAAACAAGAGCTGAACAATCAGTCCATACATCCATACATTAAAAGTAAATATAGTCCATCATAATATTTTTAAAATATTCACTGAAAATAAGTGCCTCACTTTATAATTTATTATTCTTGTGTCTATTGTGAGTTCATTTCAACTGCATGGATGTCCACCTTAGTTTGAAGTGAATTAATATAGTGTTGTTCATGACACTTGAATATTTTAATGTGATGGCTAGGATTTGTCAGGTGGCTTTAAATCATTTAATTAAATATTTTAAAGTAGTGTTATGGGCTGTTTCAAAATTTGGTGGGAAGGATACAAGAGTCGAGATAAACACATAAATAACTAATCTTCGCTTTCTGCCTCTGTGAATAAATGTAAATAAAAGTCTGGTTACAAATAGAATGCCAGGTGCAAACTCTTCCTAGAGAGCCACCACCTTAACTTCCCATCTTTCACTTTCAACCGACTGCTACTTTCCTTTTGCTGAACCTTGAACTTCTTGAAATGTGATGAAACAGGTAATCTATCCAAATTTCCATAGTAATATTTAATTTCTAACAGTTGGGACTTTAAACATATACTGCTGAAATCTTTACACTCATCCTAACATTTGTATGAATTGCTTGGGCTTCCCTGGTGGCTCAGCAGGTAAAGAATCTGCCTGCAATGTGGGAGACCTGGGTTCAGTCCCTGGGTTGGGAAGATCCCCTGGAGAAGGATATGGCTATCCTACTCCAGTATTCTGGCCTGGAGAACTCCATGGATGCAGTCCATGGGGGTCGCAAAGTGTTGGACATGACTGAGCGACTTTCACAGAAGTATTTATACAGAGGAAATTGATGATGCTAATGGAGATTTGTCAGGAAGAAAGTTAACGGAGCCTCCAGGTGGTGTGAACTAGACCTGAGGGTGTGTCCCAAGTGAACTTGAGAGCCTGCACAGGTCACACCTTCCTAGAGTCCAGTTCTACTGAACATTTGTTGACTATTTTTTGATATTTGTTGCTTATTTCTAGGAGTTTACAAGTTTATAATCAAATCTCAAGATCACATTTTTAAAACTGGAAGGCGACTTAAAGACCGTCTTTCCACCACTGTCCTTTTTCGACATAAAAAGATTTAGACCCAGAAGGACTCGGGGGTACTTTCTAATGGGCACATTCCTAGAAAAGCCCCAGGCAGACCTGGAGTCAAAAGGTCTGGACTAAAGTCCTTGTTGCCCAACTTACTCTGTGAGTTACTTTAGGAAGTCTCTTAACTTTTTTAAGAGGCAATTTTCCCAGCTGTAAAAATCTGGTGACACATATTTCACAGAGATATTATGAATGAGATAATACATGGGAAAGCCCTGTAAACCATAATACGTTACATCCACAGATACAATATAGGGCCTTTCTCCAACTCACTAGCAACTTAGTTCCTAGTGTCTTTATCATTTATTTAATTATTTATTTTTGCCTTTCCTATCTTACAGGATGTAAACCATTAAATAGTAAAGGAAACATCAGGGGATAAAATTCTAGCTTTTATAGACAGAATCAAAGCTGCCAAGAAGGGCATTTTCTTTTGCCTCAATGTTCTCTGAGACTATTCGAAATGGTATCCTCACAGCTTTTACCCATGTTCTTCCAAAAAATTTTTCTAAAAGAAAATAGTAACAATGGTATAAGGAATAATTATGACAGCTGCTAGCCTCCATAATCAGTCCCCACATAATATTCTTGTGTGAAATGCTATCTGGGCAGTACCTGAGTCCATAAAGTGTCAGGTGGCCATTTGGCAAAAGAAAAAGGAGAAAATCAGATCAACATTTTATAAGTGGTTTGCTTTTTTTTTTTTTTTTTTGCACCTGTTATTCTACAATTTCTTTCAGTTATATTTCAAAACACTACAGTTGGGATCTCCTTGCCAACCTGAGATGGCATAAGCCTGGATAACAGAACAAAATGTGAGAAGGTCCTTCTGTCTTTAACGCCTGTTCACCAGTGAATCAGCCTCCAATTAATCTGTTTCTTCAGTAGGAGTTTAATAAAAGTCAAGCGCACACATGTTCAGACTTGTTTAGTATTGAATCTGTGTTAACATTATATGTCTAGCCAGGTCAAAAATCCTGTGTAATTAGATGCCAGAAACCATTTCAAAAAAAAATAAAATAAGGGTTTTTCCATTTATTATAAACAATTGATTATCTGAGATAGGGATGCTTAAATCTAAAATGGAAGAGCAATGAGAGAGATGCTTCTCATTAAACATTGGAAGGGGAAAAAAGTTTGTCTTGTGGCCAAACTGCACATAAAACTCAAATATATTAAATTTGTTATTTTCTATTTGTTTATGAACCAGAAAATTCAGGATCATTCAGCAACTCTTATTTTCCATTTCACTGTGTGAGTGATGATCAGATTTGGTCATTTACATTCAATCATATATGGCATTATGCTTGGAGAAAGCCCTTAACCCAGTCATCTGTGCCTGAGAATTGAGTGTGCCTTAGTGTTTTCTGGAGAAAATCAACAATGCTGCAGATGGAAATACAGGTTGGATGAATTTACGACAAGCTGAGTTAGCAACTACAAAAGCTCGGAAGTGAAAGCTTCCCAAACCCCCGTTAGGCTGCATAGTTTAAGCAACAGTAGAGGCGATAAAAGCTCAGGAAAGTCCAATTCTCCTGGAGTTTTTTGGTGAATGACTTTTAACCCATCACTGAGAGGAACATTAACTTTGGGTAAATCACAAAACAGTATCGCCCTAACCAGCCTCTCTTACGTCCACCACGGAGTCTAACTCCTCAGGCTGAGGAGTATGAAATCTGATTATTGTTCTTATGTCTCCAGTGTGGAAGGATGTAACAAGATGACTCATGCATATGGGACTTGCCATACAATTTGAACCATTTAAAAGGAAGATTATTTAAGAAATTCCCACTCAAGGCAGAAAGCGGACATTTCAGGATTGAAAGGAGTTAATGATGATGGTCCACACTCAGCTTTTAACTTTCATTGAGCTACACAGAAAAATAATTAACCACTTTCCTTTTTTGAGATTTTTATAACCAATTCACTGAAGGTATGAATCTATCTGTACACATTCCAAATAATTACCATGGCCAGTATAATGCGTTGTAGAGCCCAGTTTTACTTAAAAGTATTAGAACTTGCAACATTCTTTTTCTCTGGCCCCACCTCATAGCTGTCAGGATCTTAGTTCCCCAACCAGGAATCAAATCTGGCCCCTCAGCAGTGAAGCCTGGAGTCTCAACCACCAGACCTCTGGAAAATTCCCTGTAGCATTCTTAATTTTGTTACAACTCACTATCTATGAAAAAAATAAGCAAAAAATAAAAAGTCCATGAATAAAGTGTTCTAGGATTGTATTGAAATTTCTCTTTATTTTTAGCTAATTATCAGCAAAGTTACAAGATCCCTGTATCTTTATGATACTAGTTACTTTCATAGAAATATCCCTAATTCATCAACTCTATCTTCTGTTGAGAATGCGTGGAATTCAGCAATTTTAATAAGCAGTTGAAATTATATTAAAAATGTACCACCCAAGAAAAATGACCAGAAACCTAAATACTATTCACACATTCCATCATAAAAAACTAAAGTTGAAAATATACACCATTCTTATTTATTATTGTTGTTCATACTTATCTTTATCATCATTCTTATTTATCATTACCACTATTGTCTACATAAATCAGTAATGTTCACATATACTTCATTCACTGTGATGGAATAATTATTCATATTATGTTTGGGTTTTTTTGTCATCTGACCCCAGCCACATTCTGTTGCCAGGAGTTTGTATCTACTTCCCCCATCTACAGGTTGTGCTTGAGCTAGAAAAAAATAGTTCGTTGGCTTTTTACTCTTTGCAGCACTGGAAAGTGAGAAAATAACATGGAGGACAAGAACTCAATCTAAGGAAATGTCAAGAATATTTCAGTAATTCTACCACCTCCTCCATCTCTAACTTTGGGTGTGTCATGAAGTCTTACTACATCTCCCTGTGTCTATTGTTAAATGTGAGAAATCATGAGATAATTCATATAAATATTCATTGCAAACTTCAAAGAGCTACATCCAAGACAGAAACTACTATAATCACAATTGGTAACGCAGTTCAGAGTGTTCTTGGGGTATTAGGTATTGGGATGCTTCACCTTCTCGACCAAATATGCTATAACCATTTCGATGTACATCTAGCTGAGTGGCAAATATTCTCAATATATGGATTGTGCTCTAGAATATTTTTATTTCCTTAGGAAAAGGCTCATGAAATCATTCAGAAAGCTGAAGATGTCACCTTTGATTAAACAGAAAATAATTTAAATCCTTTTTTCTTTAGACTATTTGGAGTCTTACTCCTCTAAAAACTCTAAAAACATGGAGATTACTCTAAAAACCAATTGGTTCTGTTCGATTGGATCAGAGTCTTTACATGGTTTGTCATTATGTCATTATATTATGTGTTACTCTGGTCACTAGGGATCACTTGTAAGAGTGATCCTGCTTATGAAAACCCATGGCAGGTGATGCTATGTTCCCAATTACAGCTGGTCATCAGACAACATTCTTTGAATATTATTGAAAATGCAGTTGTGGCACACAGAAGTTCCTATAATTTGATTCATGAAAATCTGGTGATATTTCTGATTATTATTTTACCTGTTAAAATGGAAGAATTTTATAGGAGCACGGTGACAATGATAATACAAACATTTAGGTTATTTCTCTTGCCCTTAAACATACCTGAGTAAAATAGACTCAGCAGATCAGAATATAAATATACAGCGTTACATCACCTTTTTTGGAATGAGGCCTTTAATAAAGCATCTTTGATTTATGATGAAATTTTAGGGGAGTAAAATGGACTCAGAAGCTGATAGCATCTCTGGTGAAGTGGCGAAGACAAATCGTCACAACATCAAGGAATACAGTAGGAATGAAGCGCCTGCACTTCCTGGAATGTTTTGTTCTGATTCAGATTTTGATTGGCACTCATCCTCCTGCAAGCTCCCACTGTGTGCCTCGTACTTCAGGACAAGCTCACCTCATTTCTGTTTCCTGAAACCACAAGTGACATGTCACTGCTCTTAGATAAAAGTGATATGTTTAGCATGGCTGACAGGGACTTACATTATGAGACAGTTTCTGCCTACCTCATGGCTTTATGTCTTTCCACACTCTATCTTTCTCATTCCATTCTTTTCAGAATGTTTTGGTTCTTCAAACACGCCATGCTCTCTCCTACCACAGGGTCTTTGAACAAGCTGCTCCTTGCGTACATACTTTGCTTAGCCTCTCTTTCACTAATGTTTGCTCATGCATTCTCCTGCTCCTCAGTTTCAGATCTCATCCCTAGGAGAGTCTTTCTTGACCTTCTAAACTAGATTCAGCTAAATATAGTCTTTAGCACTAATAATGCCCACTGCTTTTCATATACGAAGGAGATCTTCTGGAGATAACTACTAATTATACCTTGTACTTCTCCTGCACTACACTCTGCCTGTGTGTGACTCTTTACATATTTACTTTATATCTTTCAATTGTAACTATAAATATCATGAGGGACTGGACTGTGTTTTGTTCACTAATGAACTCTTTGTTCCAGGTCAATAACAGAGCATAAAAGGGGCTCAAAAATTATTGACTGAGTCACCCCTCATTCTTACTTGCAATCCCCTTCAACTCCTTGCCTATTGAATGTCAACTGAATTCTTGAAGGTCCGGCTGAAATGCCATCTCTTTATTGGCCTTTCTCTTCTGTAATCTGATTTAACCTCTCTTTGATACTGTTGTACAGTAATGACTATTCCTCAATAAATTTTAAGCTTATTTAAGATAAAAAACTAGGCATTTAAAAAAGTTATTGTAGTCTTCACAATATATACTCCAAGTGCTTTGAGCTTTAATTATTTGTGTGTGGTTTTCTTGCTATGCTACGGTGGTAGGTAACCCAGATAGACAGTGTCTTTCAGGCAAGGTAGAGTAATCTTTCCTTCTTATTCTCAATCCCTCTCTTCCTTCTTCCTTTTATCCTCCATAAATGGTAATTTCTGACCATTTTCATATCTATCTTTTCTGAAGATACAATACGGAATAGGGTATTGGAGTCTTTTATCTTCTCCTTACCACAATATGTAGCAAGGAAAAATTTCTGCTTATCATTAAGCTGCCTTCTTTCTTTTTGTTTGAAAATATATATTACTACGTGTTCTGAGATTTTATTCTCTCTTTAGTTCTAAGTATAGTAACAATCATTTCAAAATGGTAGGCAAATGTAATATTGAAATATACTGGATGATTCTTTGTACTTCAGAAGTCCTTAATGGAGATGAAAAGATGCCAACTCCTGAAACATGCCATTATCGGAAAGTTTCCTCTCATATTTTCATTTCTACTGTTTTTAGTAGGTAGAAGATAGTACTAATCATCAAAGTTACCAATTGGGATATGGAAGATGATTGAAAGGAAAGATATTTCCTTTATCACTATCAGTATTAAAAGTACACCTAAAGTTGGTGACTAGTCTGGGTGTCTAGAGAACCACACTTGCACTCTGAGCTGGAATTCTGGCCATGGTTTTCATTACTTTTCCATGTGACCATGATTTTAGTGTAGGGTTTGTGTTTCACCCTCATTTTTTTTTTCCAACTTGCCGACAAGAAAGAGAACCCATTGTGTTCTAGTCTTGGCCATCACTAGCTCTTGAGTCACCTTGGATATTTCCACATTATTCAGAAACTGGCATATTTATGGCTATGTTGATATCTAAGAGTCTACTAGTTTATACAGAATGTTAATGAGATTGTAGCTTAAAGTTATAGCGAAGTTAAATGTTTGTCATACTGGATGAGCAAAGAAGTCCATTTGAAAAACTCTAAGTTGTCCTAGTATGTTCTATATGCTTATTTACTGATCACTGTGAATACTCATCAACAATTAATGTGTGTGTTAGTTGCTCAGTCTTGTCCAACTCTCTGAGACTCCATAGACTGTAGCCTGCCAGGCTTCTCTGTCCATGGAATTCTCCAGGCAAGAATACTGGAGTGGATTGCTATTCCCTTCTCCAGAGGAACTTCCCAACCCTGGGATCGAACCCTGGTCTCCTGCCTCGCAGGCAGATTCTTTACCGTTTGAGCTACAGGGAAGTCTCAATTAATAGCCTATGTTAAAAAAGGGTAAAGTTTTTTAGAAAAATTCTTGTTAATTTTTGCTGTGTCCTAAACCACAGATGAAAGTGAAAGTGGAGAGTAAAAAAGTTGGCGTAAAGCTCAACACTCAGAAAACGAAGATCATGGCATCCAGTCCCACCACTTCATGGGAAATAGATGGGGAAACAGTGGAAACAGTGTCAGACTTTATTTTTCTGGGCTCCAAAATCACTACAGATGGTGACTGCAGCCATGAAATTAAAAGATGCTTAATCCTTGGAAGGAAAGTTATGACCAACCTAGATAGCATATTGAAAAGCAGAGACATTACTTTGCCAACGAACGTTCGTCTAGTCAAGGCTATGGTTTTTCCTGTGGTCATGTATGGATGTGAGAGTTGGACTGTGAAGAAGGCTGAGCACTGAAGAATTGATGCTTTTGAACTGTGGTGTTGGAGAAGACTCTTGAGAGCCTCTTGGACTGCAAGGAGATCCAACCAGTCCATTCTGAAGGAGATCAGCCCTGGGATTTCTTTGGAAGGAATGATGCTAAAGCTGAAACTCCAGTACTTTGGCCACCTCATGCGAAGAGTTGATTCATTGGAAAAGACCCTGATGATGGGAGGGATTGGGGGCAGGAGGAGAAGGGGACGACAGAGGATGAGATGGCTGGATGGCATCACGGACTCGATGGACGTGAGTCTGAGTGAACTCTGGGAGTTGGTGATGGACAGGGAGGCCTGGCGTGCTGCGATTCATGGGGTCGCAAAGAGTCGGACACGACTGAGCGACTGATCTGATCCGATCTGATCTGAAGCCACAGAAGCAAGCGGGACGTGATCTGGATAGGTCCTATTCTCTGGCACACGTGAATGCCAGTGCTGACAAAGGGTACTGAGAAATAGTGCTTGTTCCATGACAGGGTCTATGGATTACTTTCCCTAGAGTCAGACTGGCTTTACAGTAAAAACAATTTGAAGTATTTCTTGCTGTTTCAGTTACATCCCAACTGGAAAGGTATTCCTGTGACAGACATCTCTTTTTTTGGCCTTCCCCCAAATTTCACTCTGCATTTCTTAAGTACCAATTAAGTAAGAATGTAATACTTCTCATAAATTATCTAAAGTGCTTTTTCAAAATATAAGTTATGGATAGTTTATATTATTCTTAGTAATATTAATACCTAATGAACAAATTACTATTGGTGATACAAGTCCTAGTTCTTAGTGCATATACTGCAATACCAAAAATGCCATTTTCTAATTTCAAGGTTTATAGAGTAAATTTAGAGTATAATTATATAGAGAGTATATTTTATATGCTCTTATATATATATATATATAATTATATTTATAGTATAATTCTAAGTTTTATACTCTGGGCAAAGCATAAATGAAGGCTAACTTTGGCTGTCTAGATTTTTGGGGCCATCTAGGTAAAACCTGTTTTTCACTTAACAAATCTAAAACTGAAAACAGAAACAGAGACCATTACAATGAAAGATATTTTAAATAATATTTTTGGAAGTAAGTATACACTGTAATTTATTTTGTAAAAGAATGATGAAAAAGCTAAGATATATGTGGAGAAAAATCAATTTTGGATTCATCATAAATACAACTATTTAACATATTCCATGTATTTTTAAGTTTGGTGATACGCTTTTAAGAACATTTATTTGTCAAGATTTCTATCTTGGGTTATGCATCTAGCTTAAGAACAAGACATTTTCTTACTGATTACTGAACAACTCTCAAATGACAGTGACTTTTGTTGAAAGATAATCAGTTATCTAGAGGTCAAAATCATATCTAGGAGCCATATATGTTATACAGAATTTTCCCTATATCCCCTCAAAAGTCAAAACAACAACCACCTCTCAGCATGTTCATTATTTTCTACTTATGTTTCTTTAAAATGTCAGCCATTTCTATCTCACTTGATTTCAGATCGTTACCTCAAGCTGTTGAAACAACCACACTCAGCCGAAGCTATCCCAAACCAATCTCATTTGTCTTTTCTAAGTAGAGTGTGTGTGCCAGGGTTACTCTGAGCTAAAGTGGATGTATTGTGGGGATACACTCATTACTAAAGTTGCATTTCTAAATGCATGTTCACATAAATTAGGCAGGATTTAACAGTGAATGCAATGTATAAGTCTTTTAATTGATAAATACTACATCTGTAGACAAAATATACAATATACAATAATTCCTCCAGACAACATAATTTCAATATATTTTTCTAAATAGAAAAAGGTTGAAGATGTGGGCCAATTGGAAAAAGACAGGATGATCCTATCTCTGTTTTAACATTTCTAAGTTTGTTTATTCATGTTTAGATTTTCTTTGAAGTTACTGGAAAATGGACGCTTCATAAAAATCCATACCATTTCAGAGGATAAAAATAGTAAGTGTTTGGAAAAATTTAATAGTGACTATTGGTACGTTCCCTGCATGTTCTCACTACAGGACATAATGCAACGAATAGAAGTTACTTTGAAAACTGACCCATTCAGAACCTGATAAATTTCCGTGGGCCCTTGTTACCTAATTCATTCCTGTCACCTTTTTTTGAAGCCAGTGGACCTCTATTTTTCCCCCAGGAATCTCTTGGATAGCCTGCGTGTTAGTTTCTAATAATACATTCTTGTTTGTGACCTGAAGTACCACAAGAATAACCTTTCCCAGGTTCCAATGACAACATGATAAATGTCTTGAATCTGTAGTAATTATTTTTGAAATGTGAATTAAGGCAATGTTTTTGCTCATGATTTTCCTTAAAAAAGAAAAGGAAAATATACAATTTCGGTTTGCTGTCATGCTGAAAAAACCCTTGGGTCTTCTTTGGCTGTTCCAAATCTTCCTTCTCCCAGGGAGAGGTGTATCCTGTTCTGGGAGTGATGGTGGGAAGGAAATTCTGCAGTCTCTGACAGCCATGTGGGCAGGCTCAGTTCAGGGCCCTGACTGTGCTCACCGGTGACAAGGAAGGGGACCAGTCGTAGCGGATCATTTTATTTTGTAACTGTATAATTAGGAGTCAACTGAGCTAAGTGCTTGCTTAATAACTGGCCTCTGGAGTTAAAGCAGGCTCCCTAAACCAAGAAAATAAAAATATGTATTGTGCAGCACAGCACACCTTAGAACAGAGTAGAAATCAGATCTCACCTCCCATAATGGCGTAAATGTTTCTCTTCAGTGACATGTAACAAAGGTATCACATGGGCATGAATCAACGAGGGTAACATATTTCACTACAGTTAACTGTCCCAATTTATCCTAAGAAACTAGGTTTTATTCTGTAATCTGTGAGGAAATCTGCTGTTCTGGCCCTAAATCCTTTCCTTAGCCAGGTGATTATCAACCACATTTTTGTACAGAAGAGAATTAATGCCACATACGGCCTAAGCAGCTTTGAAGGCAAAAGGCCTGGACCTGTAATAACTTTTGTGCAGGGTATTGATTCAGAGAGCGCGAGGGAACACACAGTCCCAGGATGTCCGGGGGCTTTCCATGGCCTTCTTTACCTTTCGTGTTCCACCACACGCCCCCTCCACTGTGAACCCTTGCATTAAGTCTCCAAGGAGACCCCAGGTAACTCTGTGCTGGTGTTACCACAGACTGAGTAAAACCCTAGGTAAAAAGCTGGGCCCATAATGAAATCTGATTTTCGAGCCAGCAACAATCAATATGGCTTTAAAATTTGATAACAGGGAACTTTTTCAGAAAATAATCAGGTTTGCTGTAAAAAGCTGGGGCAAATTTCCTCTCAATACGTGGTTTGTTCTTTCAATTTAGGTTGATACTTCTGTGGGCATACTGAGTTGTGTTTGCGTGCGTGTGCACTTAGGCCTGTGCTTGAGTGTGAGCGTGTGTGTTTTAAGGTTGTACTTACAAATATCTAAGGGTGACTCTGTAAGCTTTTGTTGGAACTAGTGAGCAGACCAGGCTGAGGGTTGGGGGTAGAGAGGGGGAAGTGAAGGGAGGGGGAAGCGGGGAGAGGGACACAGTACATCCTGCTCCATGAATTTATTCAAAAGCATTGCAATCTGCCTGCACATCTTCATCACTTCAGCGATAATTAAATCTCAGCATCACAGGTGATGTCCTCACACAGTCCCTTTCCCAGGTTCCCACTGGGCCAATGAAGCAGGCCTCCCTGTGAGGCCTGTTAGCACAGATCAGGTGGTAATGTGGAGGGACAGATGAGCTTTTGCTGACAGATGGCAAGATGACCTGGAAAACCTGCCCCCTTTTCTAGGATCAGGCAGCAGCTGACAGGTATTATTTCATAAAATAACGTCTAAAAGGAATCGCCAGGGTCTTCGCATTAATCTGAGGCTGCAACCAGCCATGTAACGTTTATGTCAGAACAAATCTGTCTCTATGCAGGAGAGGGAAAGTGGTTTTTGATGAAGTTGTTCATAAATTTTAATATAATATGCCTGATGGTGTCAGATATAGTCTCATATCTCTTTTATATTTAAAGGCTCTAGTGAAACATAGAAATATTCAATCTTCAACAAGCTACTTTTAAATAACTAAAAAGTTAACCAAGGATACCTTACTGCCTCTTTTTTTTTTTTTTTTTGTATTTTCAATAAAGAACTGGTTCATCTGAGCTCCCGTTTTTCAAATGAGAATTATTTCAATGCCATGAAAAGCTCTTTGCCTGGGGTACCAAACAAAAGGAGTGAGGCTGTTGCAAAGTTGCTTTTATGGAAAACTTGTTTTTTGGAAAGGAGGAAACTTGCCCAAACCCACAAGTAAACAACAACGGCAGGAAGCCCCTGTCTTCTACATACATAAATAATATTTCACAACTTCTGGTGAAAAAAAAAATCAACTACTGACTGGTTGGCAGGGATAACCCTTTCATTAAATGAGCTCTCCAGGCACCTGACATTTGAAAGTTTCAGTCCAAATGAATATGTGGGGAATTCAACCACCTGGATGGAGTTTGGCTTTGTCCTCCCCGTGTGTTATTCCCAAAGGCATCATGTAACAAAGTACACCCTATGACTCAATTTGCATCTACCTACTCAAGAACAAACTCACTTTAGTCCAGTTCGACGGACCCCAGTCAGTATTTCAGCATCAAACTTCTAAACCTGCCAGGAAAAAATGCTGACATCTTTCTATTTATTTGATTGTTCTGAAACAAGAACCATTTCTTATAATTGTGTTAAAAGAAGGAATGTTTCCTCTTCTAGAGACCTTTCATGGTGTAGGATTGCCTCTTTAAGCACCTCTAAGGACAGCCGTAAAGTGAATTGATAAACATAACAGACGTACAAGTAACCCGGAGAGTCATGTATTACAGAAATGGAACCATCACCACACACCTCATAATCACATTTTCACCTGCCCATCTGGTGCAGACCTGGGCTTATTAGTAAATGCAACGGATACAAAATCATGTTTGTGTTTCAAAAACATACACTGAACACAATTTCCAAAAATAAGTAATGCCTTAGTTTATTAAAAAAAAAACAGGAAAATACATATTTCAAGATGCTCCTTTTAAAAACTGAAATTAGTGAGGTATATGAGAAAATATCTTAGTCCACTTAGATAATTTTATAGGACTACCTAGCCTGAAGCCCTCTAAACTACTGGTTTGCCAATTTTTTTTTAGAAAGGTAAATCCTTTATTTGTCATAAAATAGGGTTTCAGAAGTATCCATACAGATGCTTTTATTTTATTAGAACAATCAAATTAAACCTTTAAAAGAGTTCTCCAAATGGCACAGAGTTTTGTGAAAAGTCTGTTTTATTCTACATTGAACATACAATTAAATTACCAATTAACAAAGTATAGAATTTAGATCTAACCACTATAGAAATATTCTTATCGGAAGCAATTAGGACCAATATTTGATGAGTAATTTAAAAAGCTAACTGAGGAATTACCATAGAATTATACATATAATACCTACCTAAACCAATTAAATAAGGACTTCCCTGGTGGCTCAGACGGTAAAGCATCTGTCTACAATGTGGGAGACCTGGGTTCAATCCCTGGGTTGGGAAGATCCTCTGGAGAAGGAAATGGCAGTCCACTCCAGTACTATTGCCTGGAAAATCCCATGGACAGAGGAGCCTGGTAGGCTACAGTCCATGGGGTCGCAAGGAGTCAGACACGACTGTCTTCACTTCACTTAAACCAATTAATTAAATTAAAAACAAATACATGTTTTACTTAGGGTCAAAGCTTTTCTTTGTTTGAGGGTCGAAGTTTGGGTTTCATGCTCTCTTCTAGAAACCTATCTACAACAAGCGTAGAATTCCTATTTTTCATTTCTTTGACATAGAGTGCAAATCCAGTGATACATGCAAAACAAACTAAGTTTAGAATCTTTCTGGAATTTTTTCCCCAACTTTTTATAGTTGGGGAATTTTTTCCCCAACTTCCCCATACCTGATTTGGAAAAATTTCTTTTAACAATTCATTTATCAAGTTTTTCCCAAAGCATTCCCCTTTGAGTTTCATACAAATGAATTTCTTTCTTCGAACATTTTTACATCATTTGTTTACATAATATTGAATTAAGTTATATAATTCTATACATAAAAATGATGTGAATAGTTTTTGGATAAAATGAAAAGTTTTCTCCAAAAGCACCCTACTCAAATATTAGGCACAAAATAGTACAGGCATACCAGAAAGTAGAATACTACCTGTGAGCACTTAGCATAGAGTTGCTATGAGTACATTTCAGAAAGAAAAGGGAAAATATTAACTAATTGTTGAGGCAGTTAAGTGAGACTGTTTAAAAATCTCGTGAATATGTATTTATCATTGTGTGTGTCTGTGTGTATATATATTCTCACACCCCATGATATGGGGAGAGGCAAGGGAATGGAGTAGCAATTAAGAACTCAACAATTTTTCCCCACTTTTTATAAGAATTAGTGGAGTTTTTTTTTTTTTTTTTAATTATTTGCTTGTCTCCTCTACTTTGGAAAGACCCAATACTGAATTTTAATCTTTTTATCCTCATGACCCAGCACAGTGCACGGTTCACACGTGGTAATTAGTAGTGTACCAGTCATGTGAACTTAAGCTAGTTCTGTATGTTAGCTTCTTCATCTGTAAAATGTCAGTGATAATAAAATGTCAATTTATTTTATGAATTCTGTGGAGTAATAAACGCACAATGAGCAGAGAATAAGACCTGACTCTTAGTGGATGCTCAGCAATTGGTATCATTATCAATAATGTAAGGTAATGATATTATGTTAGCAACATTATTGCCATCTAATCATTATTCTCTGTAAGTATTCACTTATCAAAAACAAGATCTAGTGAAAAATGAGAGAGAATGGGGTTGGAACTCTTGCATTTTGTTTAATTATTCAAACTGTTGCCACCTGTTAGTATATGTGAAGAAAATTTAGGTAAAAATTACATTCATTCAACATTCATTGATATTTCTTAATTCCCTTAAATTGGCAAAATTCGACTGTTACAAATATGTATAGCTTCTGTTTACCCCCTTTTCAATTTGTTTATTCCTGTTGGCTAATTTTTTAAACTATTTTCAATGAAATATTGTATGGCAAAATAGTGAGGTTTCTTTGTACAGACTTGTGCTTTGAAACAGATACTCTCTATGCAAAATTGAAAGTCAACTTGACCATTTTGAACAAAAATAAATGCCTACACAGAATATCTTTCCAAAATTTTTTTCTGATAGCCTTTTCGGACACATGTTAATAAATAAATATACAAAGGATCCAGTCTATTCCTTCCATATATTTTCCTTTCATGTTACCTGAAGACAAGTCTTTCTGTTTATTTATAAGACAACTTCTTGAACAATTGTCTTCAGTAAGCATTGATTTTTTCCCCTCCTTTTAATTCAGAAAACTTGCACTTTGTCTTTTTTCCTTTCAATGAGCTTTGCAAAAATTTCATTCCTTAACTTCAAAACAAGCTCTAAGTTAAAAAACAAAAACAAAAAACAATCTACTTTTTTGATATATAACTCATTTTTTCTAGATCAGAGTGAATACACCGAACACATAATCCTCTTCTTTGGAAAATCTCGTGGCCCTTTTTGTCTCCTTAGTAATATCCCACCTGACAATACTCAGATTATCTATCAACACTGTGCTGGTGGCTGAGTGATTTCAGGTTGTAACACACCTCAAGTGGAATTCATCTGAATTTCCTCTCTTCATAGATAACACGAATTACATCATGGACGTTTTAAAGAAAACATTTTTTTTTTTTT
Source organism: Bos indicus x Bos taurus (assembly GCF_003369695.1). Taxonomy (NCBI): domain Eukaryota; kingdom Metazoa; phylum Chordata; class Mammalia; order Artiodactyla; family Bovidae; genus Bos; species Bos indicus x Bos taurus. The sequence goes on from NC_040077.1 coordinate 53,250,377, forward strand.
TTATGCCTAGCCATAAACCAGACAATGATTAGAGCTGAGTATAAACATTAAGAAGTCCCAAGAAATAATAGAGAGGAAGTATTTATTTATGTAGTTCAGAGTATTAACACAATGTTTCACTGTCAAAGACTAATACTGGGCCTGAGATGGCCTTTTTTCTGTTGCTTATCTGTCTCCTCTGGTATCTTAACGTTGATATAAGTATTAACTGGAAAATCCAAAATAGCTAGATCAATATGAACCTAAGGACTTCACATTTTCTAAACCCTAATTACTTTTGCTTGATTAGTCCATTTCATCTGGTGCAAATTAATGGTTTTAGTTTAGGAGAACTAGAGGGCACTTCAGAAATCTTCTACTAGTTTAGTGTTTGAGAGTTGGAAACTTACTAGTTCAGTGTTTGAGAGTTGGAAACTTATCTTTCAAGCTAGCTAATGGTTCCGCTGACTGTCCCATGAATGGAGAAAGGGAACTATTACTGTAATTCCACCCCCTTTAGTACCAAAAAATATTGAGACACATCTTGAATACATTCAGGTAATTTTAGTAATCAGTGTGCATTTGGTGAAATGCCTGCTAGCAAGAATGTCCAGAAAAAAAGTCATTCCAATGTCTACAGAAAAACTCTCAAAACATATGCCTTCATTTATAAGTTCAGCTATTACTTTGATGAAATAAAGTGAATTTTAACTTCAGTGCTCTAAAAGTCTAGTGGTCCTAGCTTGGCCATGCTGGGAGTTACAGTCAGGTGACAGCAAACAATTCACTGGACTCTGTTTTAGCTGAAGCTTCTCTACCGACCTATTTATCTTGTCTTCATGGGTTGTGCATAAAACCTGATGTTCTCAATCATTGTAAATAACTGCACATGCCAGTATGAAGTCTTCCTGGATCAGACCGACACTCCTCTATTCTTAGTGGTTAGAAAACACATGCTTGACCTCTGTGAGCTCCATTCCTTCACTGTGGTTTACATAAAAACCAAAGATTGAGAGATTTCTGAAGCAGCCATCAGTTTTACATAGTATATTTATGAGAAGCTTCTCTCCAGGTAAAATAAAATTGCAGCCTAGGGCTTCTATCAAATGCTTTACATTATGGGCATTTGTAGAATGAAATAAAATCTCTTTTTCTATAAAGGCATACCTTCTTCAATTTCCAAAGAATAGACAGTAGAGGAAAAGTTTTGTTCTCTGGAGTGTTTTGAAGCTTTTCTTCGTAATGGTATGCCTAGGCATACCTAGGCAGATTAGATTTAATTCTCCTTGGAGACAGAAGGAGTGGATGACCTTCCAAGGGGCCTTCATGCCTTTGATTACATTTCCATACAAATAAATCCAGATACAAATAAACAGAAGTATGCTTCAAATGGGTGATTCCTGAATGACGCCAGGAAAAGAGACAGTTATTTTGGAATACCCAAACTCTTTTTCAAATTTTACTTATGCAGGTGGGTTACATTCCCCTACTATGCACTTAGCAGTATTTTTTTAAACTCTAAAACACATAGGCCTTTTTGCCTGAGTTAAATTTGTTTCTTTAGCTGGTAAAGCTTTTCCTTTCCATATGGTCAGGATAGCTAATTTAGTTTGTCTCTGAGGTGGCCAACATTATAGTGTGGTATCATAGAATATAAAAATAAAAGAAGGTATGAAAACCTTATTCTAAAAATGAAATAAAAACAGATGGGACATACGTTTCTAACGTATTTAATTTGCATCGTCTTTTTCTCCTTTTAAAGTTCTTGTGGACCAATCTTGCAAAAAGGCAAAACAAACCCTAAACACTCCAGTTCCATGCCAGCAAGCTGCCAGGCTGATCTTTTTATCTCCATCAACTCCATGAAAAATCAACGAACAGAAAAAAATAAATCAAAACCCATGCGTTTTAAATGTTCTGAAAATTTTAAAATAAAATTCTAAAATAAAATTTGAAGAGTATTTTTCACTTACATACTGTGAAACTATTTCCAAGTGAAAGCTAGTCATCTACAAGGTTGAATTACCCCAGGAAGCCTAATGATGACTTTTCTCTGCCTCATGGGGATGACAAGGACTTTCCAGGGTGGCTCCAGAAAAGCATGTCCTTGATGTCAATTTTAGTTTTTTCTTTAATCAATACTTTTCCCTTTCTTTAATGCTGCTGTAAAAATTTCATCATTCACCCCCAGATACAGCCTGGTTAAGTCCTGATCCTAGAATACTGATTTTATCAGATTTGCTCAATGTAACTTGTTTAGTAACTCACTGCATAATACCCCAGTGGTCTTGTACCAGCCACCATATGCGAAAAAGACTAGGTCTGTGTGATGTCAAAGCAAATGAATTAGGAGGCAAAATAATTTAGACACATAATTACAGGTTTTGTCTGAACAACTGGCTTAACTATTTTTTTCTCTACAGTTTCCTGAATTGACTTTTTGTTTTTTCAAATCAAATGAACACACTGGAGAATTGCTTGAGAAATGTAAGGATTTGGTTCGATATAGAATATGTGACAAATTATTTAGTATACTTTTCATGTTTAGCATAATAATTACTTTTTAAAAAGCACTTCCAAGAGAGAAGGTTTGTATCTTGTGTAGGATTATAGCTTTATTGTTAAAAATAGAGGATTTGCAAATATAATTCTTTTTTGACATTAAATATTTTAATTTTATTACTAACCTCAAGAATACCTTATTCATTGATAGCTATCCATAATTTTAATTAAAAAGAAGTTAATCATTCAGTTGTGTCTGACCCTTTGTGAGTCCCATGGACTGTAGCCCACAGGCTTTTCTGTCCATGGAGTACTCCAGACAAGAATAAGAGTGGGTTGTCATTCCCTTCTCCAGGGGATCTTCCCAACTCAGGGACTGGATACACTGCAGGCAGATTCTTTATCATCTGAACCACTAGGAAAAGATTCATTCAAATGAAAGTGTTGCCCCATTACTGTTATTTAAATGAGCCAAGATACTTGCTTGATTAAAATGTTTTATTTTCTTCAGTTTTACAGAAGAAAATAAAAAAAGTTAATAGAGCCACAATGACAATCACAAGTTATTTGTCATTAGAAGAAAACGTCAAAGGTTTTTAAGGCAAACACTCCAATAGTTCAGGTTTGAAATTGCTTTGCATATTTTAAATGTATTCTCTCCTTTTTATCTCTAGTATAATACAAAAACATTTAAAATGATTTCATTGATTCCTGGAACAAGGCACTAAAATTGTGGGCTGATAAGCTTCTTAGGTATCCTCAGCAACCTTGATACATGTCTAAATAAGAAAATGTGTGAAGGAAAATAAAACCATGGCTGGTGTTACTGATACTTGATAATTGTCTTTCCCACAATGCTGGATAGCCTAGCTTTTCTTTTCTCATGTCAGGGTGATTACCAAACAAATTTTATTTGGGTCATAAAAGAGTAATTTTATAAAGATTATTATAAGAACTGAAAGGTTAAGTCATTGTTTTTCATCAGTGTCTTGCTTCTGATTCTGCCTTTTCTATGGAAACCCTCAATCCAAGACAGCAAGTGAACAGTGCAAATAAGTCACAGACAACATTGTAGCCCTGAATGGTGCTTTCATCTTTGCAGGATCCTACCACTTGCTAAAAGATGTCAACCTTTCCTTTGAAAGCAAGAGTGGGAATTCTGTTCTTAGTTGGAGTTATGAGTAGAATTAGGTCAGCTCAATAAGATGCTGACCTTCTAACCCCCAGTACCTTGAAATATGACCTTATTTGAAAATAGGGTCTTTATAGAGGCAATCTAATTATCATGAAGTCATGAGGGTGGGTCCTGATCCAATATGACTGGAGTCCTTATAAAAAGGAGAAATTTTGACACAGAGACAAGCACGTAGAGGGAGGACTATGTAAAGCAAACACAGGGAGAATGTCAGGTGACGATGAAGACAGAGATTTGAGTTACGCCACTGTAAGTCAAGAAATGCAAAGATTTCTATCAATCTACCAGAAACTAAGAGGCAAAGGAGGATTCCTTTAGATTTCACAGTGACCATGGTCCTGATAACACCATGGTCTGACTTCTAGCCTCCAGAATGTGAGACATTAAGCTGGTGTTGTTTGAAGCCAACAGTTTGTGGTACTTTTCAATGTCGGCCCTAGCAAACTAATACTAGTTTTAGTGGTTATTAGGAGAAACTAGTGCCACTGAGGAGAGTATCTCAGAAGAGAAGAAAAAAAGAAAAGGGAAAACTTCTAAAGGAGTGAACTACCCAAATATAAGTTGTCAGGAGCACTTTTGTTAGTGATGAGGAAAAGATACCAAAGAAGGTACCAGAAAACATGGACTGCCTCATTTGCTAAGTTGAAGATCTCCTCTTCTTTGGACAATTCCCTATTTATGTGCTTTTTCCCTAACAGTCCAAACATTTCAAAATGTGGCACGATGGCTGGGAAACACTGAGATGGAGAAACCTGATGAGAAACCGGGTAACGGTGATGTCACACATTCTGGGAAAACAGTGGAAGAAAGCAAGAGGATGAGCAGAGTCTATAGTGAGAGGGTGTCTGTAAATCACTGTGTAAACACCCAGGAACTGCTCCCCCAAAGTCAAGAACGAGTCAAGCAGTACCAGCTGTAAAAATGGAAGTGTGCAGGAAGTGGAAGATTCCTCCAACATCTGTTGGGGCCATTAAAAATGAAAAGTAAATCCAAACTGGCAATATAAGAGATTTATTTTTCTACATTAACCCTGACAGCAACTGCCAATTTTTTTTTCAATCTTTTGCCACACAAGTACCTTTCAAGGGGCATAAGAATCAGTGCCAACTGCAAAAGCAGCAATAGTGGAAAAATCAGGATTAAGACAATTTAATATTGATGGCAAGCATCCAATAAGATGGGAATAAAGAAGGAATATGAGAAGTCAAAGTGGTGGGAATGTGTCAAATTTTCACAGGAAAATATAATCATCTGGGGAGAATATAAATCTGAAGTGTATCTTAAAATCATAAGAGAGCCAAACAATTCTTTGTAGGCAATATCATATTCTATAAAATAAAGAATTTTAAGAAGATCTCAGTGTATTATAAAGTAGAATTTGACTTGTGTGTGTTAGCCACTCAGTCATGTCTGACTCTGTGACTCTATGGACTGTAGCCCACCAGGCTCCTCTGCCCATAGAATTTTTCAGGCAAGAATCCTACAGTGGGTTGCCATTTCCTCCTCCAGAGGATCTTCCTGACCAAGGGATAGAACCCACATCTCCTCTGTCTTCAGCATTGGATTCTTTACAACTGAACCACTTGGGAAGCCTGTGAAAAGATGTAGCTCCCCCTAATTTATGTCAAGGGTTGTTTGTTTGCCATGCACATTAGCAGGAGAGGCTGTCTTTTTAGGCATTTCAGAACTACACTTATATTATGAATCAGATAATGTGTGAAATCCTCCATTCTCTCTCCCCTTTCTTTCCTTCACTATTTCTCAAATCTGTTTGCTAACCCTGGTGTAAAGTCAGAATGCCAGTATCATGAGCCCACATATTTTGTCTCTTTGTAGTTCGTATTTTAGAGTTTAGCGATGGAAGGAATTCTGGAGATCATTTACTTTAATGGCTTAATTTTATTTATACACAAAGGAGGAGTGGAACTATTTAACCAGAGGGAACACAGAGAGTTATGTATATGGGCTTTGGCCATCAACAGCCTTGGATCAAATCTGGCTCCACTACTTGCTCGATTGTGACTATCAAATTTCTCATTACATGGGGGCAATTTAATAGATCATCCAAACAGGGACACTCTTGAGGGAAAAGTTGCAGGGGATACTCACATAAAGGATGCTGGAGCAATGGGGATAAAGCAGGGCTATTTCTGACAAACTAAAATTACAGTCACTTGTATTGTCAGAGTGATATGGACATCATAGGGTACATGTGAGGACTGAATGAAATAATATATGTTGAGCACCCAAGCAATCAAATCAATGGTGAGTATTATTTGTGTTATTAAGTGACTGGCCCATAGTCAGTCCAAGTGTTTGTAACAGAGCCAGGAATGGAAAACACAAAGTCACATTCTTTCCACTATACTACATTGTTACTTTGAACAGAGTAGATTAAGTAGGAGACTAATAAAAAGCAGAGTACTAACATATCATTATATTAGTACTCCTTATTAATCTACTTAATCTGTTTTGCTTATGCTCACATACATATTCAAGTCTCCAATTAGATTAGATCTGCTCAAAGGCTATAACCAGAGGTCTGATGTATTATCCTAGTTCCTTCCTTTTCCCTTTTCTTTGCAAAGTGCCTAGTATAACGTGCATAAAGTAGGTATTTATGAAAACAGTCAATTTTGTTCTCCTTTTCTATTACACCGCATATTTTGAGAATTGCAAATAAGCATCCAGTTCCTGGCACAATAAATATCTGTTTAATGGATGTGGAATAAGAACTCTCTTTAAAATCAATCTATCTGTATTGTACCTTCATTCCTTTGGGGAAAAAAAATATAAAGCCATTCTTTTTTTTCCTGCTAAAGCTATTTGAAATGCATGTATTTATTCCAAAGTGGCAAGTCTTTTCATTTAAACTTCTTGATTTTCAATTGAAATTTCATAACAATTTTTGGTTGCTCACCCCTCTCTAAGGTTGATAAAATGTCTTTGCAGAAGACAATAGCAAATCAAACTAGGAAATTCAGATGGGTTTTCAGGAAGCTAAAAAGATAATTTTGCAAACTATGCCGCATTGAAAGTGCAATGTTTGGAAATGGCTTTTTAAATGGTCAGTGTGGATCATATCACTATAAATTCAACTATAGCAATGATCAGCACCAAAAGGCAAGATGTGTGCCTGGAGGATAATTTACTTATGGGGTTGTGCACAGACTGTATTTATTTATTTATCCTTTCTTCTTTTCAAGTGCCATGTGCTCAGTCGTGTCCAACTCTTTTGTGACCCAATGAACTATAGCTTACAGGCTCCTCTATCCATAGAATTTTCCAGGCTAGAATATTGGAGTGGGTTACAATTTCCTACTCCAAGAAATCCATCCTAACCCAAGGATTGAACCTGCGTCTTCTGTGTCTCCTGCACGGCAGGCAGATTCTTTACCCTCTGAGCCATTGGGGAATCCTTTAGTATGCACCTATTTACTGGGCTTCCCTGGTGGCTCAGTGGTAAAGAATCCACCTGCAGTGCAGGAACCACAGGAAAACCAGTGGCTTCCATCCCTGGGTCAGGAAGATCCCCTGGAGGAGGGCATGGCAACCCATTCCAGTATTCCTGCCTGGAGAATCCCATGGACAGAGGAGCCAGGCAGCTTACAGTCATGGGATCACATGGAGTTGAACACTACTGAGGCAACTTAGCACGCACGCATACATGTACGTATTCGGGGTTCCCAGGTGGCGTTAGTGGTAAAGAACCTGACTGCCGATGCAGGAGACATAAGAGATGCGGGTTCCATTCCTGGATTGGGAAGATCCCCTGGAGGAGGGCATGGCAACCCACTCCAGTATTCTTGCCTGGGGAATCCCAGGGACTGGGGAGCCTGGAAGGCCGTGGTCCACAGTGTCCCAAAGAATTAGGCACGACTGAGTACACACGCATGTACTTAGAAGACCTACATGCACGTGACAATCTTCTTTCCTTCTACACATATTTGAACACTCCTAAGACAATTCGTTAAAGGTACTCTAATTTGGGAATTTGTGAAATCTCCATTTTATTTTTTAAAAAATTGACAGCTTCATGGTTCCAATGTTTACCATATGTATCAAATAGTGTGCCTTTTTGCTTAAGTATTTTAAATTCTCCAGCTTATATATTGTAACATTTATAGTTTATTTAGTGTACTTCTCCAGTACTATCAGCTTTCAATACTTCGGAGATTGATTATCCAGTTTGTGAATATGATTCAAGTCCTTGACTTCTGCATTTCCCTCAAGGAACCTGACAAGGGAAATGCAGGGCATTTCTTCCCTCTAGACTCTCTGCTAGAGGGTGGCAGTGGAGAATGAAGGACATAAAACACATCAATCAATGTTTTAGCAGAACTGGTAGTGGATGGTATACAGGAAGATGTTGAAAAAGCTTGATAGTTACTTTGAGTATCTGAGGTTTTCACTGATTTTGAATATATCATTTTCTTTAAGACACTAGGGGTAACTATGGCTCTTTTATAAACTATCCCTGTTACCAATGAATAGGAAGGATAACAAGTTTGATTCACTGTTTTACCATGTTGGGTAGATAACTGGGAATTGACCTCAATTTACCAAGAAGTAACATGGATAATAACATCAGCCTTAATACCAGACCAGGTTTATAGAAAAATATCTTAATTTCTTAAAGTTTTAGAAGTGTTTTAATATGTTTAATAAACTGTCTAGTATCTCCAGATTCAAGAATGACTGAATTTCCAATCACTCACAATTTATTTTCTAAAAGATCTTAGAAACTGCTTTACAATCTCATTTTCACATACAATGAAACTAAGTTTTAATCATTTTAGTCACTACTATTAGATCACCTGTCTTGCTGAATTGAAACCCCAAAGTCATACATACAAAATAAAGTTTCAGGGTGAATTTCAACATTTTAATAAATCTCAGTAAATATAATGTTTGTTTGCTTGTTGTCCTTTCTACATTTGTCTCCAAAGATTATTACTAAAGCTAGAATCATCTACTCATTAAATATTATGACATATTAAATATGTTAAATTAATTATTAATGTTTAAATGAAGATTATATTTTGGAATGGTTGCTGCAAAGGGAAAGGTACCAGGGAGAAATTTAGACACTGTGTTAAAAATATTATTTTTGAGCATCACTCAAGTAAGTATTCTTTAAAAATCAGAAGTTTGAACTGTAAATGTATTAAAATCATGAATGGAAAAGTTCTGAAGCAAACTCATATATTCTATAATATTTTGTTACTACTAACATCTTGCTAATTTATTGCTTTAACACTAATAGGAAAAACTCCAACTGAAACCCTTTTTACACTGTAGAATTAATATTAATTAGCATAAAACTATGTGGCCCTCAAATTCTCTTTCAAAAAATGTTTAGTGACTTGGAACTTTTCCACTCTAAATTTAATGAAAGAAAATCAGAAAACAAAATTATCTATAGAATTCCAGCATATAAAATAAAAATATGGCTGCAAAGAAAAATAAAGGTAGAAAGGAAATACATAAATCTATTATGAAATATGTTTAATAATGAATACTTTGGAAATAACTGTTTTCACTTTTCTTAATTTTTCTAAGATAATCACCTTAGGAAATAATGTTTTTTAATCCTGAAAAGAATAAAATTCCTGAAAATGTGCTAAAAATTCTCTGTGTCTGAATATTCTAGAAAAATGTTTTTCAAAAAAATGTTAATTGGAACAAGAAACTAGAATAAATGATCACTAACGTTTCTTCCTACATTAAAATTCTATTGTTCCGTATATAACTTCATTAGGTAAATATTGGCTGTACATTAAAAAAGTAATTATTCTTTATAGGATTATAATTTTACCCAAATGCTCTGAGACATAGTTATTAAAATTATTCTGTCTTTGAAACTTTTATTAGATGTTGGGGGAAGTAGTCCATATATGGCATTTGTAAATAAAATCCAAAGCTTGTACTTCCTCAATAAGGGAGCAGATTCTCACTTTAATGCCAGGCAAATGGATTGATATTCTTCAGTGATTACTTCCAGAGCAAAATATTTAAAAGAGATTACTACGGGAAAATATTTACCACTACCAACCACATAAAACACAGTATTGGAGGCTGACAAAAGGACCTTCATGCATACACGTGTAATCTACAAAGCAAAGAAAGAATGATGTTGACGAGTGGGTAAGTACATTTTGTCAAATTAAGTATTCAACATTTTAAAATAGTCTTGGAACTGCTGCTACTGCTAAGTCGTTTCAGTCGTGTCCGACTCTGTGCGACCCCATAGACGGCAGCCCTCCAGGCTCCGCCATCCCTGGGATTCTCCAGAGAAGAACACCGGAGTGGGTTGCCATTTCCTTCTCCAATACATGAAAGTGAAAGGTGAAAGTGAAGTCACTCAGTCGTGTCCGACTCTTAGCGACCCCATGGACTGCAGCCTACCAGGCTCCTCCGTCCATGGGATTTTCCAAGCAAGAGTACTGGAATGGGGTGCCATTGCCTTCTCTGATTCTTGGAACTGAGATCAGTTTTATCTTTTTCATAAGCTCAAAAAGAAATACAAAGTGAGAAAGTTGTAGCTAGAAGAAAATGGGGAGTGAAGTTCTAATTTTCTTATGTTAAATTATAATGTTAAAATACTACAATTTAGTGATAGATATGCTACTGAATACCCTTTAAAAGCAATTTATTTGAGATTGGATTTTCCAATGCTTAGTATCAGCCTCCATGCTATACCTTAAGTCCTGAATTTTTATCCTTTGTTTTCTGAGTCTTACCATGTAGGCATCTGAAGTTAACAAAAATAAATGCCCTTAAACCATAGCCTAAACAGCCCTGCTTGTGATCAGGATCATGATTTTAGGAAGTTTTGTTCCCCACACCTCACCCCTGCCAGACAGAGTAGGTGTCAAGGAGTAAATTCTATCATTGATGATTGATAGACTTGAACACTATTCAGGAAATATCAACAGGCTACAAACAATCCAAGTTAAGTAAAATCCAAATTTATAAATTTATATAGTGTTCTGGCAATGAGGGATTTTGGTTAATTGATTTTCCTGATTAGCTCAGTGTAAATGGAAAGCTGTCTACTTTCTGTCCCTGTAATTTAAATTTATCTTTAGAAATGGTAATTCACTCCAATATTCTTGCCTGGAGAGTCCTATGGACAGAGGAGCCTGGTGAGCTACAGTCCATGGGGTCATAAAGAGTCAGACATGACTGAGTGACTAACACTTTAAAATGTTTTAGCTCCTCTCTCCACTTTTAGCATTCTGAAAGGTTGCATAATGGAATGTATCTGTAATGGTAAGAATCTTATAGCACTCAGCAGTCAAGATTCTAAAAATCAGTTCTCATTGTATCCAGTGGAAAATGTAGAGGTTAAAGATATTAGTGATGATAATGAGTGCCTACATACCGCAGGCCATACTAGATATGTTTGTTTTTCTCTTTATATATAATGCATTTAAACACATGAACTTGTTCTGTTGTCATTTGCCAACACATTTTCTTTAGAGTAGGGTGTGCTCTTTGCCAAAGCACTCCTTGCCCCAAGCAATCATCACAAGAAAAATAAAATCCATTTAATGAATGTTTAGAGAAGTTGGGTTCTTAGTCGGCATTTCACTGTTTTTGGCTTCCAGAAAGAACTCTTTAGAGCCTCAGTGTTGATAGAAGTTTTCAGTAGGAACACTTAACCATGGCAGTGTTATTGGTGAGTTTGCTGACTTTACCTTAAACCTATACAATTTCCATACTTTCCTAAAAAAAAAAAAAAAAAAAAAACCAGCATCTTCAACTTTCACGCAGCAGTCTAAGATTTCATTTCTAAATCACTGGCGCTCCCAGGGAGGTCATGTCTTTATGCATGTCACCACTGGATACTCTTGCACTGTTGTTCTAACACCTAGTGAGCTGTGGAGTTCCCCCCACAACATTCCACATGTGCAAGAGAGTATATTTTTCTTAGTTCATAAGTGCTTGGCAGAACTCTGATTCCCAGGGTATTTGGACTATGTTGTTCTGAATTTTCATCACCAATCAGATTACTTACTTTCAGACCATTAAAAGTCACAAAAAAGAATTTAGGAAACATATTTAATAGGGCCCTAGGGGGAAATGGCAAGATGGGAGGTGAAGAGAGGGGGAGAGGCCAATGACATTTTCAAAGACCAGTAGGTAGAGTTCTGATTCTAGCATGCTGTTAGTAAGACAACTGTTAGTAGTAACACACATTTTCATGTAGCCATTCTGAATGGTGGCCTTTAAATAAGCATTTGGGTTTTAAAAAATACAAATTATGTCATATACATCATTACCTGTCTTATCAGAAAATTACTTAGAATACATTTTAAGGTCCGTATCTTTAATCAAAACATCTAGTCCAATTTCCTTTCTGTCCAACCTGTTTGTTCATTGCTTTGTTTTACAAATTTGGATCCCTCTAGTGATTCATTTCTTCTAGTGAAGCTATGATGGCCTTTATTCATTTTTCTCTTCCTTTTATTGATCAACTATTTGGGCATACATTGTTAGCAGTGTTAAATTCTGAGATTATGCAAATAGAAAAGGTATTGTACTTGTTCTATGAAAGTGAAAGTGTTAGTCACTCAGTCGTGTTCGACTCTTTGCAACCCTGCAGACTGTAGCCCACCAGGCTCCTCTGTCCATGGGATTCTCCAGGAACGACTATTGGAGTGGGTTGTCATGCCCTTCTCCAGGGTATCTTCCCAACCCAGGGATCAAACCCAGGTCTCCTGCATTACAGGCAGATTCTTTACCATCTGAGCCACCAGGGAAGTTTTGTCCAATAGAAGCCATTGGTCTGCTTCAGGGGAAAAAAAAAAACACACACATACATTCAACAAGTAGCTATTGCAACCACAGGGCAGATTCTCCAGTTGGGGCATATAAAAGTTACCATTGCAGCCTGAAGACTAATCAACAAATGAATCATCAATGCAGAGGATCAGGCAGGGTAGAGTACAGCAGGGAAGAAATGGGATGGAAGGTTGGCCAGTGTAGGCATCTACTAATGATAGCAAATAGTGTTACTATGCAAAAGAAACATATTCCAGTAACAACATCTCATAATCCACTTATCATATTTTTATATCCTATTTTTCAAAAGTAAGAAATGAGCAATACGTTCCCTTTAAGGAAATATGTTCTTTCTTACCCACTGGCTTTTATTTCACCCATTATAATGACTTTCAACAACTTAATTTGCAGTGCCCTTTGCCAACTGTTTGAGAAGTAACAAAATTACAAATCTAGCTATATGTGATTAACAGAATAATTTTACCTCATAGATATACAACATTTGGGATTTATTTTTATGGACCTATTTTTAAAAGCTAACCATGATTCTAATAACCATTTAACCTTAGTAAAATGGATTTGCAGCTCTACTAGGTCCAAAGAATGTTTCATTTATTTGAGATTTCTTGTTCATGAGTAACTCAATTATTATTATGTTTTATTCTTTATCAAGAAACAAAGAATTTTGTTAATATTAATCTAAGAATGGTAAGCCATATTTTTATTTAAGGAGAAAAAAATTCAAAAACTGCCTGTTATATATCTCTTCTACTTCTTCAATGCCTAACTCAAATTTGATATGCTTCTCTGAGACTTTTCCTAGACTATTAACAAAATTGATTGCTCTTTCATCATGTCATTTCATGTCACTCTAATAATTCTGTTATATGTTTATGAGAGATAGAAAATAATTTTTGAAATTTGAATTTATACACACATACATGAGTTAGCTAAAAACTGTGGTAGTGTTAGTGAAACATAATATTTGGCTTCTAGTTTTGAGAGACTAATGACACTTTCCTAAAAATCAAAGGCTAAAATAAAGAGTTAAGGACTAACCCATTAAATCACTTCTGAACACAGTCATGAAAATGGGATACACAAATTGAAAGCTTTCAATGATGTTTTCAGCACTGGTAACATAGATAAATGACTGCTTCAAAGCAGATCATCAGAATTATAACTAAATGGTTACCAGAGAGTAGTATCAGTTGCAATGCCATGTTTCAGTTGTATAGAAATTTCTCAAAACAGTGACTTGAAGCCCGACCTTTCATAGACCTAGTTATCAGGATTCCAACATTAAGACTGAGACTACACTGATCCTTGTAGTATTTTTAAGCTACCCTTGATAAAACAAAAACAAAAACCAAAGAAAGCCTAATACTTGGCTCAGTGCCTGAATTGCTACAAACCAAACCAAGCCTGTATGCATCTATTCTGAATGTAGTCATTTCCACTGCATTTGTGTGTGCAACAGAGACAGAAGAAACAGAGACAGAGAGGGAAAGAGAATATGCAAGCCTGGAATCTCACACAGAAACTCTAGAAATAATTGAATAATATGCAAACCCTTCATTGCTGGAGAATAGATTCTTACCAACTGATCCTTATCGTTACATGTCTTACAGAAATCTATTGAAACAATGATATTTGAATGACTTTCTAAAAACATTTTTTTGTCAAAAGCAGACCTAAAATAGGTTTCTATTGTGCCAAAACACCACCACTAACTCTACAACCATCAAAAAACCAATAAATAAAAATATACCCTTCTAAAACAACCTATTCTCCTAAACTAAATACAGGATGTTATGCAAACATCCTGATAGTCTCTTTAGGCGGAGATACTTAAAGGAGAAAAAAAGTAATGATTAAGGAAACAAGCCCTCTTATCTTGCATAATCTTTTGAAACATGAAAAAGCTAAATATGAAACTTTTCACATGGATTTACAGGATGCCACAGAAGACAAAAGAATAAATGAAATAAATCACTTGGGAAAGAAATTTGAAGTTACAGTGTGTACCTATGAAATGTAGACATAAGTAGAATGAACTCAAGCCCCATTTTGAAGATATTTGTCAGAGAATTTGAACTATTGTTAAATAAATTTAATCAAATAATTTTAGAAATGACATATAAGATGTTATTTTCTAATTATATAATTTCTTTGTAAATACACGTGGTAGTGGTTTAGTTGCTAAGTAGTGTCCGACTCTTGCGACCACATGGACTGTAGCCTGCCAGGTTCCTCTGTCCATGGGATTTTCCAGGCAAGAATACTGGAGTGGATTGCCATTTCCTTCTCCAGGGAATCTTCTTGACCCAGGAATTGAACCCAGGTCTTCTGCATTGTAGGCAGATTCTTTACCAACTGAGCTATGAAGGCAAGATTCATGTATGCTACACTAAATTCCTTAGAATATTTCATAAGACATCACAACTAAATCAAATAATTACAAAAGCTATAAGTATTCATGATTAATTAGTATGACTTTTGATACAACAAGCTTTTCGAAGTGGGCTGAAGTTAAAAAATTATGAATTACAAGTATAAACATATAAAAAGTATAAAAGTATGATTTAAGTAAGTATGAATAATACAAACTGTTATTTTGCTGCTCTGCTGTGCTTAGTCATTCAGTCATGTCTGACTCTTTGCCACTCCATGGACTGTAGCCTGCCAGGGTCCTCTGTCTATGGGGATTCTCCAGGCAAGAATAATGGAGTGGGTTGCCATGCCCTCCTTCAGGGCATCTTCCTGACCCAGGGATCAAACCCAGGCCTCTTAGGTCTCCTGCATTGGCACGCGGGTTCTTTACCACTAGCACCACCTAGAAAGGCCTTTATCTATAACTACTTGCCAAGTGAGAGTGCTACTGCCACATCCTGACAGCGTAATACAGAGGAAATAATCATGGACTTCAGAAAAAGACTGATATGGATTCCAATTCAGGATTTACATTACAAGCCTACATTCTCTGAAAGATTTTTGTATTCCATAGAATAGTCTTTGCCAAGTGCTTGATAGAGTAGTTTGCCCCTAATATATGTGTCTCAATATATCACAATCATCATTTTATTGATAATACTTTAAAACAGTATGAACAGTGTATTATATCTATGGAACAAATACCTGCCTTGCTTACTACAAATTCAACTAGCAATTATATTAGAATTTTTGCAAGTTTGGATGAGAAAGTTGATCAAACTGAAGTCTGTTTAAAATCAACAGCTTTGCATTACATGATTACTTTGTCAAAATGATTATTTTTAATAAATTAAAGGATTTAAAAAAAATTATGCTATGTATTTAAAATATATTAAAATCCACGTTTAAGTTTAAAGGTCTGTTTGCTTTTGGTTCTTCTAAGAAAAAGCAGAAAATAAATTTTACATAATTTGCCATTTTAAGGAAATTGGCATAATATTTATAATATTTACAATCTTTCTCTGATGTGGTCTACAATTTACAGAACCACAATTTAGGAAAAAGAAGAGATAAAATATGATCAGTGAATACTATTTGAAGAGCATAAGTATCACTGAATTAGATTATGGAAATGAACTGAACAATATACTATGAACACAGTTATAAGATGCTTTCTAACATAGCATGCAAATGTGAAAATTGCATTTGATTTAGAACCAAATTCTGCCATTTTTAGAATTTACTACCATCAGTATCATTTTGCCTGAATATGTGTGCAATATTTTATTGTTTTTTTAGGGGTTCTCTCTTGTTCAGTGTTTAAAACTCTGGATGTGTCACTATTCATTTATACAATAAAAAAGTATTAATCCTATATTTAGCTATTTTTATTTTTCCACTTGTCCATATTTTAATTCAATCAATTGTTAATCATAATTCATTAACTACTGTTATGCAAGAGTAGTCAATGGAAATTGGAGAATCTAAACTTTGGGGCCTCATTCTCTCTCATCAATCTTATCATTTTGCCATCCAAAATGGTCCTGGTGCCTCCGAGGCCATAGTTTCTTTATCTGTGCTAGAATTCTCACTCTAAAATCAAATCTGATCATGCCTCTTCTCTGCTTAAAATCTCCAATGATTCACACAGAACCCCAGAAAAATTGCATTTTTTTAAAGTAAACACACCCTTATTTTCAGGGGCTTCCCAGGTGGCGCAGTGGTAAAGAATACACCTCCCAGTGCAGGAGACGCAGGTTAGATCCCTGGGTTGGGATGATTCTTTGGAGTAGGAAATGGCTATCCACTCCAGTATTTCTTGCCTGGAAAATTCCATGGGCAGAGGAGTCTGGCGGGCTACAGTCCATGAGGTCAAAAATAGTGGGACTCTACTAAGTGCAGACGCACCCTTATTTTCACTTCATTTCCTGTCATTTTCCCTGCCTTTCAATTACAGCACGGAACATGTTCCCTAAAGACCACCCCAGGTGGCAGTGCATGTTGCCACCTGGGGGCGGTGCCACCTGGGCTCTCTAAAGACCATCTCCAGGTGGCAATGCATGTTTGATTCTCTGGTACTCAGCAGAGACATCATTTATTTCAGGGAGTCTTCTAAAGATACTCTTTATATTACTTGGCTTCCATTACAAGCTAAGCAAAATTCTATTTAATTTTATATTTATTATATTGCACTCTAATGTATCTGATATTTTTTTACTTGCCTCATTAAATATTCTGCTTTTCAAGGGTTTTCCTAGAGAAGGTATATCTGGGTTTCCATGTTACTATATTACGTTATTGTGTGCATAATAGCATAGAGAGGTATGAAGATTAATTATATTGTGTGTGTGTGTATATATATATATATATATATTTATATGTGACTTTCTTGTCAGTTAAGTACCTCAAAAGGTCTAAACATATCTCTTGAAATAAATTATAAGTTTTACATTTTTTGTTCACCTTTCAATAAACTCCTCTTATTTAAACTCAGGTCAATAAATTATAATATCTATAATCCTTTTAATTGGCAAAATTAGCTTCTAATTATTTATTTAGTTAAACCCTATATTATAGCTGTATAAAAAGGTGGCTGAAAAATGGCAGTACAGTGAATCCAAGCCTATTTTTAGATTATTCAAATTAATGCTGTTTGTGACATACAGTGGTTTATTTTATAAACCTTCCTAATAATACATGAAGCATGAATTAGAGATATGAAGGCATATTAAAAAAGCAACAACAAAAATAATACACCAACACAGATGAGAAAAGTGAAGTGAAATGGAGGTTGCAAGAAGAAATATATAAAAAAAGACAGAGAGAGCAAATGGAAAGTCCTAAAAGATAAATTAATGTATGCCCAAAGGCAATGAATGCCATTTAGTAATAAATATACTAGAAATAAAAATGGAGCCAATTAGTATGAACAAGAAAGTGCAAAAATAATCAGGAATAAAGAAGAGGAATATCCAGAGTAAGTTGCACGAGACGCAGAGCAGTATGCGGAAGATTATAAAATGAAGTGAAGGGAGTACAAAATAATGAGAAAGGAAAGGTGGCAAATAAAAGGAAACCTGTGACGATGATAAAGATAAATACAATGCCATTTTCAGCTGTAGGAAGGGCCAGAGGTCAGATCTTAGAAAAGATAGAAGAGATAATTTATTGACAGTAAAGGAAGAAGAGCTGATAAAACAAAATTAATTTTTTTTCTGCCTCAGTGTCCACAAATAGTGGAGAGGCTTACATGGCAAACACAGGTATGTATTTCCCATGAGACAGAAATGCTAAAGAAAATTAAGATTGTTATTGAATGTCTAATCAATTGAACTGTTTTTGTTTTCCTTCAATGCTCCTTTCTATTAATATCTGAAAACAAGATATGTCTAAACAGTATAAATACTGCATCTTGATTACAATAATAATAATAATAATTTTGAAGTTGACTGTAAGTAACACGAACCTGCCTTTTACATGAAGAACATAAACAACACTTTAAACAACAGCTTTAAGGGAAATTCAGTAAATACTAGGCCTGCAGAGAAGAGGTAAAAAGAAGTTGCTGAAGATAAAGAACTGTCTTGGTCATGCTTTATGTATTTTATTTTAATTTTCAGAAAATAATTATATAACAAGATTTTTTCAGTTAGCATTTTAATAAAGAGTTTAAATTTAAGGTTTTGAAAGCCTATTTGAATAGTTTTCAAATAAGAAACTAAAATATACAGATATCATTGTATAACACTATTCTAGTAAACATTAATTGAGTTTGCTAAAGAAAATTCACAAGGAAAAACATGATCCTGAAATGTATAATTTTTGATGTGTTAAGTTTATTATCAACACTGCAACTTGGACCTTAAAGTAATGATTATTTTCCTTATGAAACATTTATTAAACACGCAAATATTATAATGGATTTGTGATCTTGATTTCTATTATGAGGGTATAATAGAAACTAAACTGAGATTTTAATTTCTGAGATCCAAAATTGTATATGTGTATGAAATTTTTCATATATATTCTCTAATAGTTATGAAAGGCAATAGATTTCAGGTATTTTTGAATGATCTAATTCTGCTACATAGAAGTTAAGAATAATTATATCTTTTTACTATACAATCTAGCTGACCTTGGAGAAGGCAATGGCACCCCACTCCAGTACTCTTGCCTGGAAAATCCCATGGATGGAGGAGGCAGAAGGCTGCAGTCCATGGGGTCGCTAAGAGTCGGATACGATTGAGCAACTTCACTTTCGCTTTTCACTTTCATGCATTGGAGAAGGAAATGGCAACCCACTCCAGTGTTCTTGCCTGGAGAATCCCAGGGATAGGGGAGCCTGGTGGGCTGCCATCTATGGGGTCGCACAGAGTCAGACACGACTGAAGTGACTTAGCAGCTAGCTGACCTAGCAAAATATATAATTTACTAGGTAAAGTTTTAGACATGATTGTATAGATTCTCCAAAATTTAGATTACTTTTCAGTAGTTTTACATAAAAAATAGTATTCAGAATAACTAATTCAACATGTATATATACAGGATCTACTGCTTGAAAAAAATACCATAGTAGATACTTTGAGGACACCCAACAGGAACTGGAACTTAAAACATAATATGAGCGAGAACACCTATCTGTGCTGATGTAATCAAGGTAGAGAGTAAAAACCTCCATAAAAGAGGTTCTGATAAAAAGCCTAGGGAATTTAAAAGAAAGACAGATTTGTGACAATCAGCCTTTCACACAACTGGTCATTCAAATAATATTTCAGAATATTGAAAGATGGGTGAAAAGATAGACCGATGGAAATGTGGATAAGGGACTTTCCAGAAGAAGGAATCAGAAAACCACACAAGTAGGTGTGCTAGTGTGTGCCTGATGTGTTATATACCTTCTGTCAGATCCCTAGCTCATCTGTCCATTAAAGCCGAAAAATAGTCGTGATTGTGACTCCACAGAGGAAGTTCTTTTAAAGGCGAACTTGATTATTCCCATTTTATATATAAGGCAATTTAGAACTAGAAATGTTTTTTAAAGAAATCATCCAAGATCCTTGGAGCCTTAACTGAAGAGCCAAGATTCAATTCTAGAAACTTTTATCTTCACAATCCAGGCTCTATCAATTTCTGGCTGGTGTATACAAAAAAAAGTAAGCATTAGAAATCAGAATGGATGTGAATGTGTAGACTATGACGTAGTATTCCTGAGTGCTTAAAATGAATGGTGTGCCCAGCATTTGTGGCAGTTATCCCAATAGGAGCTTCAACACTTTACAGGCAAGAACTATCAACCAGAAATAATCAATAGAAATTGAATCAAGAATCTAGAGACTTATATATTTAATCTGTCAGTATTTCTATAAGACCTAAAGCAACTGAACCTTGTCCCAAATGTTTGGGAATCCTTTTCAAAAAGCATTCACTGAATGTTCGCTCTATCCTAATAGATACTCTAGTTAGCATCTTGCTGACATTATGTCTTAAGGCTGAGGTAGAACAGAAGGCAAAGATGGAAAAGAGAGTAGTTACAGGATTGAACAAAATGTAGGAGTTAGATGTCATAGATTTTAACAAAAATTGGATGGCAAGTTATATTTTATATTACAGAGACCTTCAGAACATTTATTCTCTTCACTCCTGCATGCCACATCCTCTGTGACAGAAAGCTCAAAGAATACCATCCTATCCCTACTTCCTACTCCCCTCCTTGCCCTCCAGAGCCTCACTGGAATGAAACTACTAATTTAAAACAGTACACATACTCCACGACAGTCCTTTTTACACCTTGTTTAAATTGTTCTTTTTCCTTGAAATGCCTTTTCTCTCTATTCCTTCCTTTCTCACCCTCTTCCTTCCCTCCATCCTTTCTTCTTCCTTTCCCTCTTCCTTCCCCACTTTCTTTCTTCCTTCCCCCTACCCTCTATTAGTTCTGCTGCTCTATGCACACCATAAATTCCTGGGTATACTTCAAATCCAGGCTTTCCTGGTATTATAATATGTGATACTTACTGACTCATCATTAGGGCATAATTCCTCCCTCTTCTGAAGTTTCTTAGCATTTATTTGGTATTTATAACATCTTCTATATAGTTGCCCTGCCCATATGACAAACATTATGTGAATGTTTATATCTTTTTTATACTTCAAGGTTCAGAAAAAGTCCTGATTAAATGTTTTCTGAATAAATAAATTACCTAAACTGTTTTTGTGGGAGAGAAAAATAATTTCCAAGTGAAAGTGCAAGGAAGGAAAACATGAATTTTCCATAATAGCACAAAAAGATTAAGGTGGATCTGTGTCTAAAATAAACCAAGTAATGTTATCGTAGGGTAATGTTAACCAGGAACTGCTCATTAAGATTTCTGAGATTAGAAAGAACATTATTTAGAAGTCTGTTAGGTATCTAATGGACAGTGGAATGTTCTCTCATTTATGCTATTGTTTCTTCTCTGACTTCCAGTTCTCTGGCTTTTTTTTTCTCTAGGAAAAAGTAGTTGAAAGAGAAGATTTGGCTTCATCAGCACTTCTTAGGATGGTATCAGATACTTTCTAAGGCTCTTCTATAGCAATCTGTTTTTTTAATGCTCGCTCACTGATAACAATCAATCTCTCTAAATTAGAGACAAAAGACATGGTAACTTCCATTCTTCATTTATTAGTAGCAAGCCTCAAATTTATGGTGTCCTAAATTTCACTCATTCAAACTGGATTTTCTTTGTGATTGCTACTCATTTGTTTAACACATATTCATTAGTTTTCTACTGTTTGACATCCAGTTCTAGGTGCTGGAAACACTGCAATGACCAAGATGAGCAAGTCCCATGCTCTGAAGACGTTAGCATTTTGGTAAGTTTAAAGAAGAGCCACAAAATATAAACTAACAAGCAAACAAAAATGTATGTTAATGATAGGTGTCTTGCAGAGTATCAAAACAGTGTAACATGATAGCAAATGTCTAAGTGGCTATTTTTAGAAATGGCAGTTAGAAAAAGCCTTGGTAAGGACATGGAACAACAGACTGGTTCCAAATAGGAAAAGGAGTATGTCAAGGCTGTATGTTGTCACCCTGCTTATTTAACTTATATGCAAAGTACATTATGAGAAATGCTGGACTGGAAGAAACACAAGCTGGAATCAAGATTGCTGGGAGAAATATCAATAACCTCAGATATGCAGATGACACCACCCTTATGACAGAAAGTGAAGAGGAATTAAAAAGCCTCTTGATGAAAGTGAAAGAGGAGAGTGAAAAAGTTGGCTTAAAGCTCAACATTCAGAAAATGAAGATCATGGCATCTGGTCCCATTACTTCATGGCAAATAGATGGGGAAACAGTGGAAACAGTGTCAGACTTTATTTTTGGGGGCTCCAAAATCACTGCAGATGGTGATTACAGCTATGAAATTAAAAGACGCTTACTCCTTGGAAGGAAAGTTAGGACCAACCTAGATAGCACA
The DNA here is from genome assembly GCF_003369695.1 of Bos indicus x Bos taurus. NCBI lineage: Eukaryota > Metazoa > Chordata > Mammalia > Artiodactyla > Bovidae > Bos > Bos indicus x Bos taurus. Next base: position 53,272,736 of record NC_040077.1, read on the forward strand.
TTCAAAAGCAGAGACATTACTTTGCCAACAAAGGTATGTCTACTCAAACCTATGGTTTTTCCAGTGGTCATGTATCGATGTGAGAGTTGGACTGTGAAGAAAGCTGAGCACCGAAGAATTGATGCTCTTGAATTGTGGTGTTGGAGAAGACTCTTGAGAGTCCCTTGGACTGCAAGGAGATCCAACCAGTCCATCCTAAAGGAGATCAGTCCTGGGTGTTCTTTGGAAGGACTGATGCTAAAGCTGAAACTCCAATACTTTGGCCACCTGATGTGAAGAGTTGACTCATTGGAAAAGACTCTGATGCTGGGAGGGATTGGGGGCAGGAGGAGAAGGGGACCACAGAGGATGATACGGTTGGTTGGCATCACCGACTCGATGGATATGAGTTTGGGTGAACTCCGGGAGTTGGTGATGGACAGGGAGGCCTGGCGTGCTGCAATTCATGGGCTCGCAAAGAGTCGGACACGACTGAGCGACTAAACTGAAATGAAGGAGGTGATATTTGAATGACAGAGAGAAGAAAACTATAAAGAGTAAGACTCTCCCAGACAGAGGAAACAACAGGGGGTGCCACCTGTGGGTCAACTTGAGTTAACATGCCCAAGAAAGTAAAAGAACAATATGACTGAAGCAAAAGTAGAGAGAGGTGAGATGAGACAGGACTAGTACGGCATTTGGAAGGGGCTGAACCGTGCAGGGTGCTTAAAATGAGATATCAACATTTTATTCTAAATGAAATGAAAGTTATAAAGCTTTGAAAAGAAAAATGGCATGATTTCATTGACATAATTAAAAGATTGCTCTGGCTACTGCTGAAGAATGGATGGTAAAAGGGTTAACCAACTAGAAAAGTATTACAGTATGCAGAGAATGATGATGGTGACTTGGTCCAGGGTGGCTTAATAGAGATACAAGAAGGAGATGCATTCAGGTTCCTTTCATGTAGGGCTAAAAGGTCATAACAATTATTTCATTGGGTTGGGTTTAAATAGGAAAGAAAGAAAGAAAGTGAAGTCGCTCAGCCGTGTCCAGCTCTTTGTGACCCCATGGACTGTACCAGGCTCCTCTATCCATGGGATTTTCCAGGCAAGAATACTGGAGTGGGTTACCATTTCCTTCTCCAGGAAGTCTTCCCGACCCAGGGTTTGAACCCGGATCTCCCACATTGTAGGCAGACGCTTTACCGTCTGAGCCACCAGGGAAGTCTCATAAATAGGAAGCAAGAATAAATTCCTAGATCCTCACCATGAACAACCAAGTGGCTAAAGCGGTTTGCTTATCATAATGGGAGATTCCAAGAGACAAACAGATTTTGAGTAATGAGGACAAGTATTCTTGCTTTGTTTTGCTAGTTTAGGACAGATATTAAATATCCAAATGAAGACATCAAGGAGGCAGTTGGATATATGAGTCTGGAGAGATCTGCTCAAGGCTAGATGCAAACATTTGAATGTATGTGGCATAGAGAGAATAGTTGCAAACCATGATCCTGAGTAAGATCAACTAGACAATTGCAGATACTAAAGGTGTAAGGTGACCAAAGACTGAGCTCTGGATAATTGCACAAGTAAGAGGTGGTGAGAAGAAGCCAGAAAACTAAGACAAAAGACTCTCTTTTGAGAATGTGATTCTGCCTGCAATGCGGGAGACCTGGGTACAATCCCTGGGTTGAGAAGATCCACTGGAGAAGGGAACAGCTAACAACTCCAGTATTCTGGTCTGGAGAATTCCATGGACAGAGGAGCCTGGCAGGCTACAGTCCATGGGGTTGCAAAGAGCTGGACATGACTGAGCGACTTTCAATCACTCACTCTGAATAAACTAAGAAGAAATATTTCTGGAATTGAAAAGTCCACCCTGCCAAACACTGATTTTTGCCACACAAGAGCCTAGGCTTTGAAAATACAAAAAGGAATATAATGATCTAATTCTTCTACTTAAATTGGGTAAACAAAGAAACAAACATAATTTCATTCAATGTATAATTGTAATGGTTCAGGGTATTATGAGAGCACATAAGAAGGAAATAACCACCAAGATTTTTAGGGAGAGCAAATATGTATGGTCTTTTGGAGTACAGGCCATCTACAGGGAAGATATGAAAGAGTTTGATAGGAAAAAAAAATAGGACGTGTGACTACATACACAGCATTCCTGGTAAACAGAATAATTGTGAAAAGCTAACAAAGGAGAAAATGCAGAGTTTGGTAACTGTAGATAGGCTTTCAGGATCCACAGAGCTTAGATACAGCATAGGACCTGAGGCTAATGAAATAAATAGGGACCAGACTGTGAAGGGCTTTAATAGTGATAATAAAGACCTTGAACTTTTTTTCTAAAGGCTATGGAAAGTAATGGAGAAATTATAAAAAGTGAACAACTAAGAAACCAATTTGAATTTTAGGATGATTTCTCTGACAGCCAGTCTCAGGAGTATGGCTTAAAGTGAATAAAGGAGGCAAAGAGAAACTAAATACTGTTTAGGAGCCCATGGTAGAAATTCCATCAAGAAAAGAGAAGCACCTGAACAAAGAAGAGGTGGTAGAAGCTTTTAAAAATTTTACCGAAGTCCATCATTGTTCATGCATCTTATAATGAATCATAAATAGTAAAATGGGCACTAAGGTAAGTTTGAGTCAGTACGTGGAGCCCCTTACTTTCGAATTTGGTCAGCAAAAACTGGTAAATAATTCCAGACAGATGTCAAAACAGAATCTTCCAAGACCATTAACATCAAGAGGTGTGCTTTATGCTTTATCTAAGAGATTCAGTGGTGAAGAACATGGCAACCCACTCCAGTATTCTTGCCTGGGAAATCCCATGGACAGAGGAATTTGGTGGGCTACAGTTCATAGGGCTGCAAAGAGTCAGACACAACTCAGTGACTGAACAACAATAATAAAAAGAGATTCAAATTCTGACCACGTAGTCATTTCCAGTTCTGTGATGGATCATTTTACATAGGAGTATGATTCCCTTTTCAGGAAAAAGAGGTCTCTCAATCAGTAATGTTTCCATTAATGATGACAGATTATCTAATAATTACTTGGGGGTTTTCAATACCACAAAAGAATTGGCATATGCCTCTCTGCAGCTTAATAGGTGACATATCAAAATGTGGAAGACTCAACTGCAGTGCAGATGCTACTTCCAGGATTTTGATAAACTGGATTTCTAATTCAATCTGAAATACTTTTGTGTTTTTTTTGCTTGTGTAGCACACTTTTGCTACTCATTTCCTCCCTTGTGTCGATTGGTATAGCTCCTGTCTCTGCAATTTTGCAACCTAAGAGTTCTCAAAAATGTGGGACTCATGCATGGTACTTGGTAATGGCATTTCTCGTGGCATTGTCCTAAGACATGAGGCATCTTACAAAATTTTGCTTGGAGGTCTATATTTGAAACGTTTTCCATTGTTAATGACTCAATTTAATTTGGTCAAAATGTGTTTCAAATTATGCAATGAAAAATTTTAAATATAAAACATTAGAACCCATATAAATATTTATCCTTCTAACTGGCTTAAAGCATAGCCTGAACCACTCATTTGGTCATTAATAATGTATTTCCTTCCCAGAGACATCATCTGTACTGTGTTATTATTAGTATTTAACTCTTCCTTATTCACCTTTTTAGTTTCTCTCTCTTTCCCATAATCACAAAATGTTTTGTAGGTGATCAGTATTCTAGAAATCTTCAGTTCAGTTCAGTCGCTCAGTCGTGTCCGACTCTTTGCGACCCCATGAATCGCAGCACACCAGGCCTTCCAGAGTTCACTCAGACTCACGTCCATCGAGTCGGTGATGCCATCCAGCCATCTCATCCTCTGTCATCCCTTTCTCTTCCTGCCCCCAATCCCTCCCAGCATCAGAGTCTTTTCCAATGAGTCAACTCTTCGCATCAGGTGGCCAAAGTACTGGAGTTTCAGCTTTAGCATCAGTCCTTCCAAAGAACACCCAGGGCTGATCTCCTTTAGAATGGACTGGTTGGATCTCCTTGCAGTCCAAGGGACACTCAAGAGTCTTCTCCAACACCACAGTTCAAGAGCATCAATTCTTCGGTGCTCAGCTTTCTTCACAGTCCAACTCTCACATCCATACATGACCACTGGAAAAAGCATAGCCTTGACTAGACGGACCTTTGTTGGCAAAGTAATGTCTCTGCTTTTCAACATTAGGCACATGCTATAATGGCATGGATGAGGAAACCAAGATTCAGAAATGTAGGTACTTCTTTTACTTCTGTAGTCTGCAAGTGGCAGAGCTAGAATGCAAACCCAGGTCTCCTGTTTACAAGTCCAATGTCTTTGCTTAAGACTCCTGAAGAGAGAGACTATGTCTTCTTTACTTAAAAAAAGAAAAATTATTGGAATATAGGTAGTTTACAATTTTGTCTTACTTTCAGGTACAGCAAAGTGAACCATTTATGCATATACATATATCCACTCTTTTTTAGATTCTTTCCCCATGTATGCCATTGCAGAGTATTGAGTCAAGTTCCCTGTGCTGCACAGCAGGTCCTTATTAGTTATTTATTTTATATATGGTAGTGAGTATATGTCAATCACAGTCTCCTAATTTTCCCTCCCCCTTACCTCTTAGTGACTTCCCTGTGGCTCAGACAGTAAAACATGGAAAGTTATGACCAACCTAGATAGCATATTCAAAAGCATATTACTTTGCCAACAAAGGTCCGTCTAGTCAAGGCTATGGTTTTTCCAGTGGTCATGTATGGATGTAAGAGTTGGACTGTGAAGAAAGCTGGGTGCTGAAGAATTGATGCTTTTGAACTGTGGTGTTGGAGAGGCCTCTTAAGAGTCCCTTGGACTGCAAGGAGATCCAACCAGTCCATCCTAAAGGAGATCAGTCCTGGGTGTTCATTGGAAGGACTGATGCTAAAGCTGAAACTCCAGTACTTTGGCCACCTCATGCAAAGAGTTGACTCATTGGAAAAGACTCTGATGCGGGGAGGGATTGAGGGCAGGAGAAGGGGAGGACATAGGATGAGATGGCTGGATGGCATCACCGACTCAATGGACATGAGTTTGAGTGAACTCCAGGAGTTGGTGATGGACAGAGAGGCCTGGCGTGCTGCGATTCATGGGGTCGCAAAGAGTCGGACACGACTGAGCGACTGAACTGATCTTACCTCCTAGTAATTATAAGTTTGTGTTCTACCTCTGTAATCCTACTTCTGTCTTCTACTTCTTTGTATTTGTTTGAAAGTGAAAGTGTTAGTCGCTCAGTCACATCAGACTCTGCGGCACCATGGACTGTAGCCCTCCAGGCTCCTCTGTCCATAGGATTTCCCAGGCAAGGATACTAGGCTGGGTAGCCATTCCCTTCTCCAGGGGACCTTCCCGACCCAGGGATTGAACACACATACCCTGCGTTGCAGGCAGATTCTTAACCGTCTGAGCCACTAAGAAAGTCCCTTTAACTCTTAGTGAAGTATCTTACATCTTTTGTTGATTTGTTGTTTTTTAAATGGTTACAGCTCACAATGTTTTAGATTAATCCTTGATATTAATAGAAATGTGATTTTATAGATTTTTGTATTGTTAAAAGTAAATGTTAATGTTTTCTTTCTGTTCTTATCACATAGAAGAAATCACACTAAATCCATCTCTTCAGTCATGTTTGAAAGTCTAAGAAATTATCCCTCCCTCAAAATTTAGATGAATGTAAATATCATAAGATATGTCTTCATTTAAGGTCTTGGGGTGAAGTGAAATATCCTATGATGCCACTTTTAGTAAAAATTTCTATCAAAATCATGAAAAATTTGTTTGCCATAAATATCACTATGTTTTGCAATTTACTTTTGAATTTTTTTTTTTGCGGTTACATCTCCTTTTATAAATACTGATCTGCATATATTACATATCAAGGGACATTTCTTAAATTCTAAGGTAAGGCAGAGAAAGATTCTTCTACATATTTTGCTGTTTATTATTTTCCATCATTTTTTTTTTAAGAAAATGGAATTGTAAGGAAGGGACATTTTGAGGGATAGAGGGCATTGTTAAGCAATGAATTCTGAAGGAGATTCACAAAGAGAAGAAAATAAGACATTTACTAAGGATAAATAAGAATGCTAAATACTTTCCAAAAGAGAAAAAGAAATTAGTGAAAGGAGTTGGTGATGGTCCCAAAGTGAAGAGCTCAAGTTATTCAGATACAAGTATAGTATCAGTAGCATTTTACCAGTTTGGGAAATATAGGTAATACAACGGACTAGTGAAGCTACAAGAAATTTGCTCAAGTGAACGAACTTCTATGCAAGTAAGAGTGATCTGCAAGAAGTATCGTCTAAGAGATGAGGGTCATGAAAATACAGCAGAGAAAACTGAGCAATTTTGTTACACCCACCAAGTAGACTACATGTGTTTAAAAATATTTGTGGTATATCACCAAAAATACTCATGAGATTTTTCTTATATAATCATTATGAAAGTAGTATATGTTTGTCAATATCACTCTAATAAAATATGTTATTTTATATATATTTTGTTTTATATGAACTATTCTGTGGTCTCAATTTACTAGACATGTATGCATTTTTATCAGTATTTTTTTTTTTACATTTAAACAGATGGCACTTACTACCCCTTTTATTATAAATGATTAGAATTTGGCTACCCACTCAATATTTTTATTTTGTCTTTCTAAGTTATAATGTCTGTGTTGATGATGAACCCCATTCACATGTAAAAACATACATTTACATGCATAAGTATCATATTATATATAGAAAAAATTAACTATAATTATTTAATATTCTGAAAGAATAACTTATAGAGAGGAGCATATGTTAGTGTAGATATAGATGTTGTACAGCTATGCATTTCCTGATAGAAGGTAAATATTTCATATATCCAGCATATTTATAGGCATGTATGAAATATTTTCTTTCTATAAGGTCCAGGTTTGTTTAAAAAAAAAAAAAAGTCTTTTCCCATAAAATAAATGCTTCCTCTTTCCTGTTTTCTTTTTTACTTTATATATATTTCCTCTCAATCTCAAAAATATAATTCATTTTAAATATATTTTTGCATAATGTCATATTAAATGTGGCTTTTTATTATTGGTTTTGATGATTTTTGAAGATTTTTGTATTTAGATGGCATACACATTTTCAATCATGTCTTAATTACTTTTAAAAATGCTGCACTGGCTTAGGGACAAGACAGATAACTTGTTAAGCATTTGAAATTTCTGAGCTGTTTTCTCAGTTCTGGCAGTCACTACCCAAGTCCAGATTGTAACCTCCTTTCTGCCTCCAAAGCCTGCCTTGGCTCCGTGTCCAGTGAGGGATTATGGATTTAGCAAGGAAGGTAAGTGTGACTACAAGCATTGGCTCACCATCTGCTCCCCAGCAGAGTATGGGCCAACCTGCATTGCCTGCAGCAAGACCAGGGCACTGTTCTCCAGCCAGCCCCTTTCCAACCTGGCTCAAGACACACATCACATTCAGTCAGATGATTAGGTCTAAGTAGTCCATATGTAACAGAATATTTTTCCTAAATACCAAAATGAAAACAAAATGAATGCCATTTTTTCATTCTCCTTACTCGATATATCAAGTTTTACACAAATAAATACTCTCTTAAGGTTTATGCAAATTATAGAAAAATAAAACTATGCATTATTTAGCAGTTCTCCTATTTCAAGATCTAACAGACTTTATTCACAGCATGTTTTTCCCTAGTTTATGCTGGCCTTCTTTTCTGATTCGACTTTTTAATTCATCTTTTTAAATTATTCCTTTTTAAATCATTATCTTATGTGTCTTCATAGATTTTCATGTATTAATCTATTATTAATTTTTACTATACTCAACTTAATCTTAAATTGTTTAAAGCTCTTTTAAGAGTAAACACTTGCTTATGTTTTAAAGATAGCTTGTACTTTAACATTTTGCATATTTAATCTGGTAGCCTCATTCAAACTTAACTGTCAAATAAATTATAATTTTTATCACAGGCATTTTATGCATAGAATAATCAAGCATTGAACAGGAAAGTTAACCTTTGAGCCCAAGAATCCAGATTATTTTACAGTTCTCAAGAATTCAGAGATTTCTAGCCACCTACATGAACACATCTTCAGTTTATCAATAATATGCTATTAAATGTGTTTGTATTTTGTTTCAGGTCAAGAGTTATTTTTTTCTTTTTTAAATATTTCCATAAATAGCAGAAAAACATGCAGTTGAAAGTAGCTTTCTGCTTCCTTTAGCCCTGTTGCTGATTTGAGCACACAGAGTGAACATGAAAATAAGCTGAACAAACATCTCACCCTTTTAACTTAAACTGTTGTCTGCCTGACTGCTGAATGCACACAGAAAACAATCTAAAACTGTATAACCCATAATACAGTATATTAAATTACAACATTGGTCAGTAATGGAAACTTATTCCCAGATATGAATTATTTACAGCCCATTTAAGTAATCCATATTCAGGTGTGGCAATGAAAAAAAGTGCAACATAAATCTTTAATGCTGACCGGTTGAGAGAGCAGAGCTGAGGATTACAGACATTTTAAAGAAAAAAACTAAACGAATTGATATAGCCTGTTCAGTGGCTTACTGCACCAGTGTGCTAATAAATTGACGGATGGCGTGTCAGGGGTAGGAGTGGAAATCCCAGCATTTCTAACTAAGGAGGGATCTAATATCAGACTACCAAAATAAGGAGTTTCTGAACCTGGTTGTCACAGAAAACAGCCTGTGCATCTTATTGTATATGCAAGCGTTCAAAATATCGTATTTTAACAGGAAAATCCAAGAAGGATTTTTTTTTTTCAATTAACTCAGTAAGTGCATTAGTAATTTCAGTGAGCCACATAGATGCTGTTATAAAACAGAGAGGGTATATTAAAGGTAAGCCTTTCTTTTTCCTTTTCACGGAGTTGGGGCCAGTGCCGTATTTGGAGAAATAAACTTATCAAAGAAATCCCTTTAATCCTGTTTTACATTTCCACAGTATACCGAATAGAATTCATCCACAAACTTCAAGGGGTAAAAGAAGCAAACGACTTCTGGAGTGTTTCACACTATTTTTTATACAGACTGTGCAAGTTGCTAGCTACTTCAAACTGAAGTATAAAAGATCATGGGTTGAGGGAGGCTTCCATGTGGCAATTTCTTTTGTTTCCTGGAGCAGTACCTATATTAATTCATCTTACAAAGATCATTGCTCAAGAACTAAATTTTGCATATATTAGAAAGCAGAATTAGCATTGCACAGTGTACAACATTCCACGCTAACTTCTCTCCAAGCAACCATTAAAGGTCATGTTTTGACGACTGAATGGCATGTCGGCACCTTGGTTCCCTGGAGAGGCATTCCCCAGGTACATGCAAAAGGTTATTAAATTACCTTCCGAGCAACACTATCTCTTCGGATGAAAATAATTACAGGCTTTTAGAGGCATCAGAATGCTTTCTTTCTTTCTTTCTTTCTTTTTTTTTTTTAAATAAGATGAAGATGCAGTACCTAATGACCATTTTTGTGTGTGAGTCATATAGCCTGTCAGCAGTGACAGGAAAAATGAGCGTAATGGCATAGCTTAAAGGGGAAAGGTTCATTTTAAATAGTGACAAATAATATTTAAATGGCATTGTTGGAGACCCATCATGCTTGTAAAATGTAGTTTGTATCTCTTCTTCATCCTTTAATTTCATCACTGTCAAATGGCATTAGCTGTTAACATGCAACATCAGGTGCAGATATAATTTTTAACTGTTAAATGTACCCATAACCAAACATAATGTATCTTGATTTTTCCTGTTTTTTTTTTTTTTTTTGTAGTATGGGGAACTCATTCCATAATTCAAAAAAAAAATTTATCTAAGGGATTTGATTCTCAAAGATGACTTTACTAGATGGCTAAAATAATAGCTTTAAATTGAAATCTCTTGACTGTTATTTCTTGTCAAGGCTCAAAACTGGAAGTGACTTAATTTTTAGGCTAACTATAATTAGCAGATTGGAAGTATCATTGGCAAGATCACTGGATGTAGCAATTTAGTCAGAATAGTCATGGGTAAACCAATGTAATGACATATATATTGTGTATACTTGAAGTAACCTGGTGAGCATAAAATGTGTTTTCTTTTAAAGCAAAAGTATAACTTCAAGAAACATATTAAGAGTGAAGCATATCACTGCAAACTGATATTTTTCTATTCTTTGTCTCCTTATGGAACTTGAACAAAGTTAACTGAAAGTCTGTTCCATCTTTTAAATTTTCTTGAGATAATAGAGTGCCATAATGAAAATACATGAAGATAAGTAACCGCGGAGATATCTCACGCTCAGAATTGCAGTTCTAATTTCAAATTTTCATATAAAGCTTTCTAATTCTTAAATATTTTTACACAGCTTCATCACATTTATTGCTACATTATTTTCAGATCACTTAAGCCAAAACTGGAGACAGTTTAGGTACCTTTGAGCTGTTAAAAGTTATAGCCAATTTTCTGAAAAATTATACCAGCTAAAAACACAACATTAAATATTTACCCTGTTGGATGTTAAAAAACGCTTACAATGAAAAATGTTCACATATTGACTATTCAAAATGGCCTTCACTTTGAAATTGTGAAATGGAAGGGATTGCAGATGTACAAGAATAAATATAAAAACAAATGAGTTGACTTGAAGTGTTGCCGGCTTTCATAAACATGCTACTGCAATAACATGTGACATTAATATTTAATTACAAAAGCACTGCTGCAAAATCTTTGAAATTAATGTTTTGCAAAATTAACATTCAGTGCACAGAAGCAAAGTCGTTCCAGGCGCGACTGTGATTAACAATGCCATTCACTTTACATATTATATTAATATATTATTCAAGCTACGAATTAACACCTCCTAATTTAAATAAGGTGCTACATATCATGATGAGCTAAAATGCTTTTCTTAAAATGGCCCGTCTGATTTTAAGCAATCTGTGTTTATCATTTAATATTTTGTTATTGAATACTGTTCCCCGTAAAATTCCTTCTACTTTAATTTCAAGCCGAGGAGACCTCATTAAACTGGTGCCTTCCGTTTCTAGGATTGTTAAGCCATTTGAACCATATTTTGTTCGCTAGCTAAATCAGCAGTGCTGAAATACTACTGTGTGTATGAGTGTGTTCTTAGGCAGCCATACTTCTATTTCAAGGTTCTAAGGGAGCCTTTCAAGCAACGTGCTTCTTTGCTTTCAACGAGACACTTGCTTACACAAATATTGCCACTATTATTGTGTCACAGATTTTGACATTTTCACTCTGACTGAGGTAAGCATAGTTCTTTGGAAGGAGGAGCTGCAGTTTTCAAACTCTGCCTCCTGTACTGAACCTCAGAGCTCACCAGTTTTTCTTTTTCTTTTTTTTTTTTATGGGAGTGTGAAGACATTTGGAGTTGATAGGGATGTCTTGTTTTAATCTATGAATGTGGGATAATTTTCATTCCTGTTAGGAGTTCATTCATCAGGAAGTAGTTCAGAGGGCCATTTATGTTTTACAAAGCCAATGCAAATGAAAGGGGCCTTATTATAAGAAAAATAACAAAGTAGATGAAACCACACTATGGAGAACATCATTTTAGAGGCTTAAATGCTTGATCCATCTATATCTTTGGAGCACCAGACTTCAGTGATGACTTGGTTATTGACATTCTTGAATTGAAAACAATGACTGACATTCCAAGGAAATATTTATTTAGCAATAAGAATCAATCACTGATACTTCAGAATAAGTTCAGTGTTTTGCTTTAAACAATTTTTAAGTTTTATTTCCTCAGTTTTGTAATCAATCAACAAATAAAATGAAATAATGAAATTGGGCTGCACCTATTTTATAATTTTAGATCCTTGAATGGAAAGAAGCGTTGATTATTGGTCTAAGTTGAAGAGTTGAAGACTCAAAGGGAGTACATTTATACAACTGAGTGAGTAACCACTTGTGGAGACTGTCAAAGATGGAAAGATGTTTATAGAGGCAAAATCACCTTTACACCATAAATTTAGCCTAAATCAAGGGAGTGGGGACCAGAAGGATGTTTATCTATTCCCTGATGGAGTATCAATGCACAGTTGCACTTGCCCAGTTTGCTGAAAAAGTAACGAAACTCTCTGTATCTCAACAAGTTTCTCTTAAGAAACCAGGCTCATCTTCAGTTCAGTTCAGTTCAGTTGCTCAGTCATGTCCGACTCTTTGTGACCCCATGAATTGCAGCACGCCATCTTGGCTTTGCCTTAATGTCAACCAGTCCCTGCTCATTCACTTTCTAATTCTTTAAAAATGCATGAGCGTAGCTATTCCTTCTTCGAAAAATAATGATTTTTGGAATTATTTCATAATGTTTTTTCTGATTCAGTTATGTGTCATTTTAACAGTATAAGAAATCCTAAATTTGAAAATCCATAAAGTAAAATTTGAACTAATGGTTTTGGCATTAGTAATGAGGTAATGAAGCTTTCAAGTATTGTCCACTCCTTAGGAAATATTTATAACTAATTGGGTAACGCAGTTTAGATATTCAATGAACTGGTTCAAGAATGTGGGAAACATTAGAATTTTCAATATAATTCAGATTATTTATGAGGAAGCGTTCTGCCTACCCCTTTCATGAGAAACAATTCTTAAAACAATGTTTTTGAAGTAAATTGTGTTGAACAGCAATTCTGCAGTATATAATTCAAAGAGAAAAGGGAATTCCATAATCATATAAATTTTTTAAAACACAGAGTTAGGCAGATAAATATTTTTATGCAGGACTCCTTTCATTCTAACATTAATATGTATTATGATTCTCTATGAGGGTAATAGTACACACAAATAGTACACTTATTTGTGTACTTATTTGACTACAGATTTTTCTGTAGAGTATCAGGAAGACCATGAGCCACATTTTAGAAAATGCTACTCAAAAAAAAAAAAAAAAATGCTAATCATAGATGATTGAAATTAACCCCAAATTCTTAAGTACTTTGAAGATAACCATATTTACAGATCATTATTTTATTTTAATGACTCTGGAAAGTAACAAAAGACAAGTCTATTAAAGGCATACTAAATGAATCCTGAAAATATAATTTTCTAGAACTAATTTCTTGAGTGGTGGTGGTGGTGGTTTAATCACTGTCTTGTCCAACTCTTTGCAACCCTATGGACTGTGTAGACCAGCAGGCTCTTCTGTCTATGGGATTCTCCAGGCAAGAATACTGGAGTGGGTTGCCATTTCCTTCTCCAAACTTCTTCAGCAGTTGGTGGTAATTCATAAAGAAAGCTCTTTGTATAAATGTTTCCCAGACTATAAATTCCTCTGGAAAATATGCCATTAAAACCTTAAAATCACTAAATAAGTTGGGCTATTCTATGCCAAAGGCAATGGGGAAAAACATATAAAATTCTACAACAATATGATCAGAAACACAAAGAATTATTGTAATGATGGTTGGAAGGTAGGTTATTTAGGGTGAAGCTTTGTCTGAATTCTTGGTGAGTAATGCAGGTATAAATGGGATTCCCAGGTGATGCAGGGGTAAAGAATCCACCTGGATGCAGGAGATGCAAGAGATGCAGTTTCCATCCCTGGGTCAGAAGGTTACCCACGAGTAGGAAATGGCAACCCACTCTAGAATTCTTGCCTGGAGAATTTCATGGATAGAGGAGCCTGGCAGGCTACAGTCCATGGGTCACAAAGAGTTGGACATGACTGAGCGACTGAGTATACACACTTAAAGTCAGTATCTAACAATTTTGTTTAAGGTAATGAATTCTAGGAAATTTATATCTTTTGAATAAATGTATGTTATAAATAATGAACTTCTGATTGTTCATTGTTCATATTATAAAAATATTGTAATGAGACTTTATGTACTTCTAGGGATAAAAAGCATTCTCTGTTATCTAAGATAAAAATAAAGTCCTAATTCCATGCCATATTACAGCAAAGATACCAAAGTAGTTCATTTTTTAAATGCCCATTAGCAATTATTATTAATACTATCCATGTATGCTTAGCTGTTCCGACCCTTTGCAGCACTTTGGACTGTAGCCCGCCAAGCTTCTCTGTCCATGGGATTTCTTCAGGCAAGAATACTGGAGTGTGTTGCCATTTCCTGCTCCAGAGGATGTTCCCAAGCCAGGGTTCAAATTCCCATCTCCCATGTCTCTTGCATTGCAGGTGGATTCTTTACCGGCTGAGCCACAATTAGTTCAATCTTATTGATGTAGATACAAGACTGAAAAATGGGAAATCTTCTGACATTAATCTTCCTACTACAAGTCTCTGGCTTAATCAAAGGTAACTACAAGTGCTCAAATCTGGGCCAACAGCATATTCACAGCATCACATATCTTCTCAGGTTAAAAAACCTTTTCTGAGTAGAAGAAATAGACCCAAGTAACTGACCACCGGAAGCAAATTCTGTGCATCATGGCAAACATATTTTTTTTGTCAATTTAAACATTTTGTTTAATGAAAGAAGAATTTGGTTCATAGTGCTATATCCAAAATTCAGTAGTCTTGCTTTCTCCTTCTCTGCTTTTCAAAACTTTCTTCATCCCCCACTCCCTTTTTAGGTGAAAATCAGCTCTGAGGTACCAGTTATGTTGGACAATTCCCTGATGGTATTACAGAACCCAGTGGAAGGATATGCCTTATCAGAAACTTGTAATGATTCTTTAAATTATTTTTTCTTATTAATTGATTGCTTATGGCCACTGTATACTGAAAGAAAGTGAAAGTGAAAGTCGCTCTGTTGTGTCCAACTCTTTGCAACCCCATGGACTATACAGTCTATAGCATTCCAGGCCAGAATACTGGAGTAGGTAGCCTTTCCCTTCTCCAGGGGATCTCCCTAACCGAGGGATCAAACCCTGGTCTCCCAAATTGTAGGCAGATTCTTTACCAAGATATCAGGGAAGCCCCAAAATTGTAGGAAGAAGCCAATAGACTTTATACATGTTAAGTAAAAAATAAGAATGAACACATATACTTTTTGCATTTTTTACTGACAAAAGTAGTCTCTGCATACTTAATCTATTCTTAAACTGTTAACTTTAGTAACTATGATATGTTTACTGACCTGATAACTTTAATAATAATTCCATGTTTACTGTCTCCAAATATTCTCCTACGGAGACCCTGATGGCCTTCAAGAAAGTCCAGTAAAATACGTAAAAAGAGCAGGGACAGTTAGCTAAATGTTTTATATTTCCTATTTGCTCCTTGAGATCCAACTGATGACAAAAATATAATTTCATTAATTAGGAAAAAATGATAAAATAAAATACTGAGTGATTACTATCTCCTAAGCGATTCTAACTTGTCTTTGATACAAAACGAGTTACGACCTATCTTTGAAGATACAGTTTTACTTTTAAAAGGCAAACATTTTTCTTATATTCATTAAAGAAATTCTACATGAAATGTCCTAACTATTATAGATGTTGACACTCAGGCAACTGATAAAAGTCTCTGGTTGTTCCAGTGAGGATACACACAAGAGACACAAAATGCCATATCAGTGAATCAAAGATATGTTTTATAAAAACATGTTGAAAACTAAGCTAATTATAAACATGAACAGACAGATTCACTTTAAGTGGGTTCCACTAAAGGGAAGGATATTCTGACAAAAAACAAATATGTATCATTTGTGTTGGTAAAAATTATTTTTGCATACCTCCTCTCCATTTTGGAGATCTAAACAAAAATTTATGAAAATAATAACAAAAAGCTAATAAAACCAATGACAAGATTATTATTGCTGTCATCACAGGAGGTATTCTCTAATAAGTATTTATTCTAATGTATTTTCTCAAAAGGCCTACTATATTTTAATAAAGTAACACTGCCACTAGTTTTTTTGTTTCAATTAAAATTGGATTCACATGATATATTTCTACACATCTTAGTATTTTATCATGTATACAGATATCCTTCCAAGAAGCAAAACAATAAGGTATAGCTATATCACAGCAGACAAATGGAGGCCTAGAAAGGTAATGCATTTGCTAGACATTTGTATGCAAACCTACACTTGCTAAGCATTTGTTAAGCCAACACTAGAATACACATTGCTTGATTCTTGATGTATACCATTACTTTACTCTTGAATTCTGCAGTCTTTTATAGGACATAAGAAAAACAACAGTCCTTGTATGTAGGGTAATAATGTCATCAGACCAATAAAAATAATATTATGTATCAAGAGATTTATATAATAATCTAGTTCTTTAGGTAAATAGAAATGTTTTAAAAAGTAGAATACACCAATTGGCCTCAGCAGAGATATTTTCTATTTGAAAGTGACCATCACCCATTTCAACCTAGGAAATTGAAACATTCTGGAAAATCACCAGCTAGATGACTACATCAGTTCCATCTTTCATAATCAAGATAAGTTAATATTTGCCACAGACATGCATTCATCCTAACAAACTAGTCAGAACTACTGCTACTGAAAAGAAGACAGGAAACGAAGACTTCCTGGAAACAGTGGTGGGCTTCCATGCATTTTAAATGGACTTTGATGAATTGATCTTGTTTCAACAGTAGTTGATGCTTTCCATAGTTCCTTTATCCTCTCACTCAAACTGACCTAAATTTCTGAGGAGTTTGGAATGAATATTTTCATGGGCTAGATTTCCTAAGTGTTGAGTGGACAAACAAAAGGCAATCTCAAGTTTCTTCTGAACAACTTTAGACTGTATCAAGCAAATAAAATACCCTCCATGGTGGTTGAAATTTCCTACTCCCCACTTAAGATTTTCCCTTATAAAAGGCACACTGGACGTGTTGAAAAGTCTAAATAGTTCAACAGGTCCTCAGAGTCCTCTGACATTTTATATTTACCTATGTTCTTCAGAATATGCTGAAAGTTAGTTCCTTCCTTCCAGTACACAGATTTCTCTCACAAGCAAAGTTTTGATAGTCTTACTACCTGAGATGTTTTAAGAAATGTTATGTTTCCAATTTTAGGAGAAGTTACAATTTTAAAAAAATCCATGTAAACATCACAGTCAGGAAGCAATTTGTATGGAACAAAATATCCTCTGTTTTAATTTACTTTTTCCTGTTTCCTTATTTGGGAGATGTTAGTAAATCTCCATATCAAAAAAAAATCTGAAGTTTCTAGTATTTCCTAGACCAGAATTGAAATGACATGTAGTAAGAAGCCCAGAAAAAATTTTCCTGAGATTCCATTATGATTATTTAAAATCACAGGTAATTCAGATTATCCTTAAAAATAAGATGAAATGAAAGAAGTTATATATGTAAACACATATCTCTAGTACACTGTTCACACCTAGAGTCTCTGAAACAAACACACAAGGATGTCTTTACCAGTTTTAGTAATATGAATGATTTCATAAGCATTACTTGAGATGAGAATGACATGTCCAAAGCCTCTCTAATCTCTAATTATGGTTATAAGAAAGCACTGGCTTAACACCCTTTGTTTTTTCTTCAATAAACATTCCAAATAATAGTTTTTTGGACCTTAAAAATAAACAAGTGCATTTTTTTCAGTATTGAAAACTCTTGAAAGAGTTAAAATGTCATAAAAATGACAAAGGCACTTTCAAAAAATAATGTGGCTATCACAGTAGAACAGTATTTCACAAAAATATTGCACATTTGATGACTGTCAGAATTTACATAACTTACTCTGCATGAATTAACTATGAGGTATAAAATTCAACTTTGGCTTAAATACACACACAGAGATAGTAACTGTCATGTGATATTTTTAGGCCCTGCAACTGTGACATCAAGGTAAAGCCTAAATCACTAACACACATGTGAAAACAAATGACTAGGACACATGACACTAGTGTCCCAGTGTGTTGCGTGGAAAAGATGTGGGATTGTCAGAAACAGAGCTGGAGGAAACGGGCCCATATCCCAATAGTTGGGGACATTCCAGTAGAAATGGTGTCAATTTGGTGTCCATGATAACCACACTAAGTGTATTAGGGTCACAGGTTGGGCTCACACAAGGAAACACATAGATATCAGAATCTCTTGAAATGATTAACTGCTAGGAAAATCAAATCCTAGTATCTAGCATCTGTCCTACAAATTCTTACCATTTATCTTTTGATCAAAATTTCAAATGGTGTCAAAAAAAAAAAGAAGTCGAAAGGACTTGGTGGGGGTATCTTTGTTTCTCTCCCAAAGCCTAAAAGTTATACTCAACTGCAGCACAAAGAGTAAAGAGGTTGTTATTCATATTAACTACATTTACATTCCTAACGTAACATCCAGAGAGCTAATAGTGGGGTTATTAACATAACAAACGTAAATGTTCTATATAAATAATACTGTTTCAGGCCAGCAACCGCTCATCTGACAGCATTTAGGCACAGGCTCAACATCTGTTTATGAACACTTTGCCTAATGATATCATCAGATATCATTAAGTGCGGCAGAATACAGCATAGAGGCAGGTGCAGCTGCCTTCACAACCCATCACAGAGAAAGAAAAGAGCTGCATTCCCCATCCGAAAACCCATCATTAGGACAATTTTCTTCGACAAACCAGCCCTGTGATTTCAATCTGTATATCACCTGTAATTGTAGTTTTTAGCAAGAAGCTGATTCTATACATTTAGCGACGAATCACGTTGATGGCCTGAATACTGGAAACACATTTGTGGTACCAGCTGCGGCAGCTTTTTTTAGAGCCTGTGTTAACAAAATACTGCTAACAAGGCAATGCTTGGAGTGCAGCTTTGTTTCTCTTTCTTGTTCATAGTGTTTAGATGTGCATAATTATGGAAATTAGCAATTGATTGCTTCTCAATAATAATTGATTACTGGTCACTGAACTCTTCTGTAGCACTTTACTGAAGGTGAGGACATGAGATAAGTGAATTCTTACCAGTTCCAACCATATATAAAGAAAGAGACCAAAAAGTACTCTCGATTTGTACATCAGTTTCCATGATAAACAGACCAAAGGGATAATAGAATATCCCAGAATCTAGTTTGCCCTGAAGCAAATTGTAGAGATCATAGCAAGCCTGCAGAATTCTCCCTGTGGACCATGTAGGAAACATACATCATTTTTATATATGTCAGTTGGTCTTTGATTTGAAAATATTTCTACCCATTTAATTTATCTCTTTCAGTCAGTTTTTGTAAATTGTACAATGTAAGGGTTATATCAAAAAATGAATACCAATTTCAACACCTCTCAAATTGAAACAAACTGACAAAATAATACGAAGTCTCTTTTGCAAAGAGGTACAAATGCAGAAGCCTATAGTCTCAGACAGATAACGAGTACTTCAAAATGCCTCTCCTCTTTTTGATCTGCTGTATATCCATCAACATTTTGGTCTGTGCAGACTGACTTGTTTGAGTACAGCATAATGTAGAGGATGCTTCTTGATGCTACAGCTAACATTTAAAGGAGAATGCACTTATTTTTGGCTTAATCACTACTGTCAACTGGGATATAACATATTCAATCCAAATTTACTGCAGTACATGGAAGCCTCACAGACAATAAAGAAGCCATGGTGTTTGTTAAATGGGAAACACCATGACTCATGGTGTTTCAAAGATGGGAAGAGCAGTAGGGGAAAAAAAAAATTAACTCTTTATCTTAGAAGAGTAATGAGCCTCCAAGCGTTAAATTATGTCCTCCCTGGTGTGTTTGTGAGAGAGTATGTGTGTGTGTGTCAACATATGTGTGTGGGTGTGGATTGGTGAGTGTGTGTATATATGCTAATTTTTATAGGACATGGCTGTCTTGTGGCAGTCAACTTTACAACCCGATTCACAAAATATGCAGCTTGGTTAAAGTTAGCATGCTCAATTTCAATAATGTTTTTATCCCAAAATGTGTAGCAGATTGTACAATCATCACTCAGAAAATATGCACAAGTTATAGGAATTAGGCAACAGTTTGAGAATAAGACTGAATTCCTCCTCTCTGCCCACAGAAGGCTTTCTCACATAATAATGAACAGGTGCAATTTCCAGAGATCTCTCTGTTCATTGAGATGGCAGAAGCCACTGTTTGTTGCTTTCCCCAACAGCAACACAGGATAATATGATTATAAAACTGCGATCGGAAACTAAAAAGTCACATCCCTTATATACACAGTTCTACTGTGTTAGTACATCTCTCAAACACAAATTTATATCCCTCTCTCTCAGCTCTTTCTTAAATTGACATTTATACACTGAATAACATCACTATAAATTTTTGCACTACTTTGTACCCAAAGCCGAAAAAAAAAAAGAAAAGAAATTAGGCAATGTGTGTGAGTCCATGTGCTTACGCCATTATGCTAGTGCCAAAAGGCGTTAAAAAAATGCAGACAGATTCCCTGTAATATATCTCTGGTTTTATTATCAGCATGGCATTTTAATGTGTGTTATTAAAACTGTATTTTAGGGGTTGGGGTGGGGTTCAGGTGGAAGAAGACTTTGGAATATTATAAAAAGTTGCACATAAAAAAAAATGTTTTTGGTAACCTAGCAATGTCCTTGACACACTTTGGCACCACAGAGTGGATCTGCTTAAAGAGACATATGGCTGGAATGGCAGAAGTCAGAATTTGAAGGGTATTAGTAAAATCATGTGGGGGAAGCTTGAACTGAGACTGGCTTAGGCTAATTGTAGCTCTTTCTTCTGATTTTATACACTCCAAACCCAGAAGATACTTTTAACTATTGAAAGCATAATTTCTATTTTTTGAGATGGTTTAAATCTGTTAATAGGAAATCAGTTTGAAATAAATGTATTTGCTAATCAAGCCAGATGACTTTCAAATGTCATCAGTGTAGGGTAAAAAGTTTGGTAAATGACCAACCCAAAACACTCAGCTGCTAGTGATTCATGGTTGTTGCTGAATAACACAATGGCTGAAGTAAGAGAGGCCTGAGAAAATCTGGGACCAACTAAAAGACAAGATTCTTATGACCACTTAATAGCACTGGAAGGTACAGTAGTAGCCTTGCAGCCTTTTTCCTTAGTTTTATTTTCATCAAAGCCTTAGAACTACTTGATACTTCTTGCAGCTTCCTTGTTTATTTGTTTATTGTCTTTCTCCCCTTTTTTAATGTCGTGTGAGCTCCTTCCTAGAAAAAGTCTTATGGATCTTCATTCCTATCTGCCTGACACCTATGAGGCACTCAGTAACAAATGTATAAGATGAATGAATAAATGTGATAAATAAATCACTCAATGTCCTTCACAAGCCATGGTCTGCCTGACACTCTCAGCTTTTCCTTGGGACAGAGTTTACTGGCCTGATAGAAATTTGTAAACACTTTATGTCAAATTTTAGAAAAAGTACTATTGCATTAATGACAAATAGAGTACTTTCATAAGGTGTTAACTTTGTTTTATATATTTCAGCCAGAGAGATTTTAAGAAAAATTAGCACTTCCTTAATATTAACTCTTCAAAGAAATAATTTCAGACTTGAAAGATACCTATAATCTCTGTTCTTGATAAAGATATTAGGTTTTGAAAGAAGGAATACCAAATTACCTATGTTACTTTTGTAGGTATCTACTTTTCCAGGAAAGGTTAACGATGCTAACTACTTTCAAACAATCAGAAAAAAAGAAGGGTTTTCATTTAAGATCCAATTCCCACAGTACTAGGGAAGGTGAGAGAGTGAGAGGTGTGCTATTGAAAGGAATTCAGAATGAGTAATCGTTCTGAATGTGTGTACATCGGAGACTCCTCAAAGCCTGCCTGGCAATCTGTTTTTCATGTAAGTTTGTTTTTATCTGTGGTAGGGAGCGTTGATATTTAAATTTGCATTAACTACTTTCCATAATGAATAAGAAGTACATAGCTAAACTTGATTTGTAGCAAATCAATTTTGGCAGACAGCAAAAAGTCAAAAAGTTGTTTTTGTTTCTAAAGTAGACAGCTTCTGTTAGGCCGTTAAAGATTTTCAGAGAAAAGAAATCATTAATAGGAGTAACCAAGATTAGTGTAATGATACGAATAGTTATGAAACTGCTGAGAGGTTTAGGGAAAGTTCCCCATTTTTTACGTTCTGAAAAATTGGGTATAATCTTGTCTTCTACAATAGAACTGCTCCATCATTCTGAAATATTTATTTTCACAATCTGTCAATATTTATAGTGAAGCTTGAAGAATCACCAAATTGTAAGGTCTAAAGTACTGTTGAGAAATCATTCATTAACTCAACAAATATTGAGTACCTATCCATTTTCCACACTGCCAACAGAGTGATCTTTCAAGGACAATTGTGATCTTTCTCTGCAGAAAATCCTTTGAAGATTATTTATTGCCTGAAGAATGCAATTCAAACTTCTGACCATGGTATATAAGACTCTTAATAGTCCAATCTCTGTTTTCTGATCCTCTTTCACCAATCTTCTTCTCTGACCTTTCTTGATCATGCCACTCCACGCTAAATACCCTTCAACACTTACTGAGTTTATATTCTCTCCCAGAATTGACAACTCTTTGTCAACAAACATATCTATGCTTCATAGGTGCTGTTCAATCTTCCTGAATTAGTCTCTGTACACAATTCCTTGCCTGCAAGGTGAACTCCTACTCATCTATCAAAACCCAGATGAAATATCATATTCCCTGTAAAAATTTTTTTTCTCTGTATGCAAGCTTCCCATTTGTGCTTCCATATCATGGTAAAAGCATCCTATGCTACAAATCATACTACCATCTTCATTCACTCAGCAACAATTTATCAAGCTTCCATTATGTGCTAGGCATTGAGGATATATCTCTGAACAAAACAAAATTTCTAATCTCATAGAATTTAGATTCAAGTCTTAATCACAGGAAATAGAATAAGACAATTAATCTATATGTTTATAGCATGTGGTATATAATACTGTATTACACACCTTTTTGGTTAGTGTGGAGTTCTAAGAGGATTAAATGAAAGATGTGTAGTATTGAAGGGGTGATTAATACTGTTGATAGTTGTGGCCAGGGAAGGACTCACCATCAAGAGATTTTGAGCAAAATAACTAGTAATCATTTAACTACAATGCATCTTTCTCCATAGTTTGAAAACTTATTCTTCTGAGTTTTTTTGTTTGTTTGTTTTTTCATTACCTTTTTGCCTCATCTAGAACTCAGCATAGTTTCTGGCATACAGGAGTAAAAGAATAGATAGAGTCTGGGACTTAGGTGAAATAATTCTATACAAACCTAAAGGTTGTCAGGACGATGGGTGGAATGCTATGATTTATTTCTGCCTCTTGGAGCTTTAGTGCTAGACACAGACCCTGTGAGGCTTATAGCCTTTAAAATGCAATTACTTATACAATAATACTGAAGAATCATCATGTGTCTAGAAAAATACCCTCTAAGTAGGCAAATTACTCTATTGCCATACAGGAGAGAAAGATCATGGAATATTCACATTAAAAATCCCTTTATTAAGGCTTTATTAATAGCATGAAAAATGAATCATCTTTCCAGTTCCAGACACTTGTTTTCCTCATGAAATGTTATACTGCGAACTGAGTATTATTTCCTTCCAAAGCCTGTTCTGTTCTGCAGTTTGTATGTCCAAGACATGTAGGACAGACACTTCCCATATGAGGACATTTTTTCCCCACAAAACACTAGCAATACCAATGATATCCATGAAAAGCCCAGAAGCATCTATTGATATGTGGGATAGAGCTGGCACTTTTCACAAATCTACAAATCATCACAATTGTATATGATGTTGTTATGTACAATGGGTAAAATTCTGCTCTTAAATGAGCATATAGCTCATAATAAGTCCTAGGGCATTTGGAAACATAAGTTCAGGGCTATCTCTGTAATTCTGACAAAATATATGTGCATTGTGAAGAATTTTGGCTAGGTCAAATATAAAATAGGATTCATATTTATTTTTAATGATTAAAATTCTTCTTTAAAATTCAAAACTTATATTTAAGACCCCTAAGAAGTAGAACTGGCAAGAATGAAAAATTACCATGATTTTGTGAAATTCTAAATTCTGTGTAATTTTAAGTATGCTTCTTGGTACACTGGTCAAGGCAATTTGTATCCACTGAATTTATTAAATAAGTGGAAGGAGAAATAATAATTACTATGCTTTTTGTTGGAAATTGGAGAGACAGTCTGTATATCATTATTTAACAGAGAGGAAATGCAGAGTGAGTGAGAAATTTTAGAAGCTTACATGTGAGGGAAAAATGAAATGATTTTAATGGACAATCTGATGGAGAGAGATTTCATGTTTCATTCCTTTCACATGCACTTGTTGCTTCAGACCGAGCATAGCCACAACCAAGAAGGACAGGGATCTGGGGGTGAAACTAAACAGACTGATCATATATCATTTCAAAATAATTTCCCCAAAATGTATCAGTCAGTGAGTTTAACAGAGTTATTTATACTAGACACAGTCTCATGCACCGGCTGCCCTTGCCAGAGACTTCTGAGGAGTCTGTTAGTTTTATCTGGAAAGTTGTCATGTAGATGAAATATTTTCTTATAGTTTTGTAACAGTAGAGAATAATGTAAAGATCTCAATTCAAATGTAATAGTGTCTTTAAAAAGGATTCTTCAGACATTTAATGAGTAGCTACTAGGTAGGGGTTTTTCTAAGATAATGAAGATGAGAAAAAAATATGATTTAGCTCTTCCTCTCAATGAACTTCCCAGAAAAGGGAAGCTAGAGACATAAATTAATACAAGAAAGAACAAAATCATAATGGCAAGACCTGTAAGTGTTCATAGAGAAGAGAACATTTCCCTACATGTTATAGAAAACAATTAAGTCCAATGAAAGAATGGCTGTCCTACAAATTGTGAAAACTATTTGTGTAATCTATCTTACGTTAGTTAATTCACATAGTTTAAAATTTTCAGTATTCTGATTTCTTATTAGATTAGCTTTTTTTATATATTTGTGATTTTTCTTTTACCATTTTTATCATCATAAGTCAAATGTCAGAAACACAGGAAAAGGAAAATATTTTTTTAAATAACTCTCTTCATTTTGTTCCTTGGCCACTTGAACTAGACTCTTATGGTCTGAGTAGCAAATTGTCCCCATCAGCATGATTTTTCTCATCAGAAAAATGGAAAAATATATCCTAGAAATCTCTGGTTCTAAAGTCGCCATAAGTTTTCTACCTTAGAGGTTAGCGGATATGAGGCTTATCATCAACCTGAACAGTGCTGCTCCATTCCAGCATGCCCATCCCCCATAAAAATATTGATTTCTTTTACAATTAAAAAAGAAATATATCCACTAGTAAAATTTGGGGACAAACATTTTCATTCTCAATAGTTAACAAATAGAATTTATATTAGGAAGACACAAAAATCTTAAAAATATCTTCCTAACTTTATTCCCATATCTCATACAGTGGGTATATCTCAAAATCACCCAATTCTCCAACAAAACTTCTCAAAACTCTCACTTAAAATGCACCATTGCACACCCTTCTTTTCTACCCCCTTTACTCTTGCATTGCCTGATTAACCAGGTCACTCTCACCCTGACTGGTTTCCAATTTGTCTTGGTTCTCTTTGGTTTGCAGCTTCTCCCTTATGCCAATCAACAAATTGTAAGTGTAGAAGGCCAGTCTGTAGGTATCACTGCCAACAAAATGCAACTCCTTTTAGGATGCAAGAAACAATGCTCATACTTTGTGTTTCTGTATTTGAGAGTAGTGAGTATTAAACATATTGACTGCAGTTTTCAAAGAGAAGGAGAGAATGCTAACTTTGGGTTATGTGCCTCTGAAGCATTAAGAATTCAAAAAGGAGAAAAAAATGATTCAACTGAAAGAAGATAGCTGTTGATTTATAGGCCCTATGAAAATGGTGTAGAAGAACCAAAATGCCCTCTACGGAGACAATTTCACACAATGAGACACAAGATAGCTAAAATAATCCAAAATTTAAGTCAAATTAACATGATAATGCTGAAAGCTATAGCTGGTTATGTTTTAAAGTATAGTATGGTATTTTATGCGATCATACATAAAAGTATAACTTGAGAATTTTAGGAAAGAGCCTTAGTAGATAAGACCACAAATACCAAAGAAAAGCAAGAAGGTATCTGAGCTAATTTAAAAAGGAAGTTTCCAGGTCTGAGTTTCCAGTTTCGTGACATGACTGAAATACTCCAGAATTTACTTTCTTTGGTGATCCTATTGCCTAATGGAATAATTCCAGATTTCTTTCCAGATTTCATGATTCTTTGAACACCAGCTAGTCTATCTTCCCAGCCACAGCCTTCTGACATCTTGTAGCTTTGCTTGGTGTCACAAATAAGCCATATTGCCTACTTTTTATAGAGCTCATCTTTGCTATCCCATTGCATCTCTTTGCTTAGCTCCTGTGCTCAGTCAGTCAGTCATGTCTGACTCTTTGTGACCCCACGGACTGTAGCCTGCCAGGTTCTTCTGTTCATAGGATTTTATAGGCAAGGATACTGTAGTGGGTTGCCATTCCCTTCTCCAGGGGATCTTCCTGACCCAGGGATCGGACCCGCATCTCTTGTGTCTCCTGCATTGGCAGGAGGATTCTTTACAATTAGCACCACCTGGGAAGCCCTGTACCTAACTATTAAAACTTTGTGAATCCAATGATAAATTTTTGAGTAGTATCTGGTCCAGTATTTCATCAAGTCCTTTCCTTTAAGGATGAAGGGCCCATGAGTAAAGAGACTTGATCAAGGGCACGCACCTGGGAAGATTGGACCTGACCTGAAGTCACCAATCCTAATTCAGTGACCTCTTTAACTGCTTCCCTCCACCCTCCCACTCAGCAGCAACAGTGGCAATAGTAACGGCCCCAGCTGTTTATTTAGGTATTATAGGTCAGCATGACACTGGAGCATATCCACTTCTAAAGCCTGTTTCCTGTCTGTAAATAAGAGTAAAAATTCCTGTACTTTACGTAAGTATCTGTGAGAGTACAATGAGATGGATCATTTAAAATGCTCAGATTTAGGGCTTACATACAAGATACTGAGCCTTCAAGAAATGTTTATTATTAATAGACACATAAACGAACACTTGCAAACTAAAAGTGAAGAAAAGTAACGACTTCCAAAATGTACATTTTCAGATGATTTTAAGATGTCTAACAATATTATATCAAGAAGAAAACCCCTGAGACTTAAAAGTCAGAGAATTACTAAATAATTTCCAGCTGAGCAATTAATTTAATGCTGTGTTTTCTTGTTTAAGTTAATTATCATAGGTCAGTGCCATTCTACCTTCCAGGGTTTGGACAGAATTTTGCTATCTTATAAACAGAACACCTTCCCTTCTTCTTCTTCTTCTTTAAATGTTTGATAGTTTGCCAATCATTGCTGAATTCAGTTGACCTGGACTTATTTTGAAAATAAATCCTGTGACCTCAGGTATGGAAGCCTAAAAGAGAACTCCAGAAGGAATTATTGACATTAGGTTACATTCCTAAAAGTCTTAAATCAAAGGCAGTCAGAAACCTACTAAGGCAAAATACCCAAACCCTTGCTGCTGTTGCTGCTGCTAAGTCGCTTCAGTCGTGTCCGACTCTGTGCGACCCCATAGACTGCAGCCCACCAGGCTCCCTGTCCCTGGGATTCTCCAGGCAAGAACACTTGGAGTGGGTTGCCGTTTCCTTCTCCAATGCATGAAAGTGAAAAGTGAAAGTGAAGTTGCTCAGTCGTGCCAAACTCTTAGAGACCCCATGGACTGCAGCCCACCAGGCTTCTCCGTCCGTGGGATTTTCCAGGCAAGAGTACTGGAGTGGGGTGCCATACCCAAATCCTTAATATAATGCAAAACTTGACATAGTCGCCACCTATAGCCTACAGAAGCAGTGCCACGTGCAGTCTCATGAAACATTTTGCCACATTGCTTTGATTCATTTAATGCTTTCCCATTGCTCTTTGGAAAAATATCAAATCTTTAATTCAGCCTGTAAAATCTTCCAAAGTCTGATTCCCTCACCCCTGGCTTCCTATCCTGTCCCACCTCTACTCCCAACACCTCCCCCCACCCCTGCAACCACATGGCCTGCAGGCAACTCCTAGAATATGCCTTGCTCGCTGTCTCAGCACTTTCCCACACACTTTGCTCAGCCTGAGGTTTACTCCAAGTCTCACCCACCCTAGTATCTCCACCTTCAGCCCATCAGGGAGACTCCTCTGGATGCCCAGCTCATCAAATCAACACTAGCCTTGTCCTGCGTGGCGCTCCAGGGGTCTCTGCCATAACACTTTTCAGAATGACCACTTCATACCTCCTTAGGAAATGATTTGCTCATCTCCCTTCTAACCTGGAAGCTCCTTGGGTGCTGGGATGTTTTCTACGTTCACCACTGTTTGCCTGGCTTTTAGTCCAGGGCCAGTATTATGTTCTCAATACATATTGTGCAATAAAGAAAGAAAACCACAAGTTTAAAATAATTTAAAAGAGAAAGCACAAAATTCCTTCAAACACAAAATAAGATGGTTAGTATGTTTGGTCACACATGCAGATTTTCCAGTACTTAAAAGAATGCTTTTATGCCTCACTGTGTTCCAGGATTTTATTCTAAATTCCCAGGGTCTACTTGGGTTGTTCCCAGGGGTCCCTTATACACAAGTCTCTACCAATCAAACAAAGCCATCCTCTCTTGGTACTCTTCTACTTCATTATTTTTATTGCATAATCTATGAGCAAAGGATTGAGAGGATGGAAATAATTTGAAAATCAGTGACATAGGATATAATTATATAGTAATCAATTATTTTATTTTTAAATGTCATCTCAAGGGCATGCTGTCCTGGGTAAACTTTGTTAAGTGACATCATTTTTTAACTCTCCAAACTTTATTCCCAATCTGAAGTCATAGTCTTGTACCTTCATGCATGTCAGAAAACACAGATATCATCATCTATTTCTGGCTGTCTCTCTATCATCTATCTTTCCCCTCATACATGTACGTCCTTTAGTGGTTTCTCTGAGACCCAGAGGAAAACCTCCAAGTCAGTGGCATAACATTTGAAAACTCTATCACTATTTAAACTTACCATTCCAGCTTCCCTCCCCTCCCCTTGAGCTTTATATATGAATCATGAAACATATCACACTTTTTCCTATGCCTGTGCCTCTGTACTTGCCATTCTGTCTTCTTGGAATGCACTTTCTCTGCCAGAGTAATTTGTTCAGTTCCCTCATGAACCAGCTCAACTCTCACCATTTGCTTTTCCCAGTCTGGATAACGTACCCAAACCCCTGCCACATGCACCCTCAGGACTCTATGGTTCCACCTCACCATAGGCCTAACACACTGTTTGATAACACACATGGCTCTTGTTTACTTTTGTGTCTGTCTTCCCTGTCTAGATATCTCCTTAAATACAGATTCTGGGTTTCTCAGTTCTGTGTTCTTACTTCCTAGGTTACTGCTTGACATAAGAAATCTACCCTGAATGAGTAGAAGAGAAGTTTTAATCATTTTGAACAGTTCCTTGGCATTTAAACATTTAATATTTATGATTTCAACTCACTGTGTGATTCCCCGAAGTGTGTACCATAGAGGAATTAGCTGAATCCCAAACAAAACCATGTATGCATGGTGACTACTGCCCACATATATCCTTCAGCTGGTTAGAGTCTAGTCAACTGCTCTGACCTTGCATCTAACAATTTTGTCATTTTCATTTGAAACAACATTCTATTATGACAACAATTATCAAGAGGGTTTTCAATGCTTGTGAAATACTCAGGGAATTCTGCGGAACCTTTTTAATTTCGAAAGTCGAAGAATGAGGAAAGTATTTTCTCACTGCACAGTGAATCAGGGTTGGTGTTGGTATAGGTCAAGATCAGTATTTCTTAAAGTATGTTCCAAGACTCACCAGTCCCTTGAGATTCTGAACAAAAACGTTCGTGGTGAGATCTATTTGGGAACACTGCATTCCTGGCACTGCATAAAGGTTTGTAGTGTACACTAGAATCCTTAAGGCCTTGAGAAATTCTTCAGTTAAAAAAAAAAAGAAGTGACTTATCTTTATTTAGCTCAACATCCCCAAACTCATTTGACTGTGGAGGTCTACAAACATTCCAAGGGCTCACTGGGAAAAAAGCTAACATTGATCATCAAATTCTCAACCCGAACACTTGCCTTTTAATTACAGGGATACATGCACATGCAAGGTAGAGATATGAAGCAAGTATTTGGGGCATCATTTTTCTCATTTTTACCAAAAGGGTCTATGTAATTGAGAACAAATTATTCTAGATCCTTTTTTCCTGCTTATTTTTGATATGAAATATGTGATTGCTTTATTTTTCTCCATTGTAATTAGGCATAAAATAAATAATCACGCCTTTGCAATGTGTTTGATAATGGAATAAGTCACATTGATTATCATTAACATCATAATGTTATCCTTACATTCATTAAAATTTGGTCATTTTGCTTTATATCTTATCACTATTGCACACCACAGCAGCAGGTTACAGTAGTTATTTTAACAGCATGAATTGTAATTTAAATTTAGATTTACCACCTTGTTCTTCCTAATCTTCAAGTTGATTTTCACGAGTGTGTGTACATACACATATACATGTGCACGCAATTAAGAAGACTAAATTAAAAAATCATAAATAGTTTATAAGACATGTAAATCCTGATTGAGTAGACACATATATATGCAGTAATTGGCATATAGCAATCGAGACCCCTGTGAATCATATGAGATTCAATTCAGAAAAAGAAGAAAATATATAATAACCATCATCTTTAGAAAACTCTATGTTGAGAAAAGAAATATTTTCTGAAAAGAGTGGTGTTTCTTATTTGTAATGCAAAACAAATTAAAATCAAAGAAAAAAAATCTTATTTTTACCAGCTTAAGAAAAATTATAGAGATCTGTGGTTGTCAATTTACTAGAAAATATAAGTACATTTTCTCCATGAATTCAGCCTATACTACTCGGTATGGCTTATGCTGTAAATGTACAAGTGGAACTACAACTCAGCTACTGCTTGATAAGTAGCAAAAGATGGAAGTATCTGAACACTTAGGTTGTCACCTTAAAACAAACTGTCACACATTTTTCTTCACACATTTGAAACCCAACTTATCAACCTTAACAAGTGTTGTTATCAAAAGAATTTTGGTGCCTTTGTTCTTTCCCTTTTGCAAGTAAATTACACTTTTAGGATTTATTAAGACAAGAAACAATTTTTGAATAGCAGGTCAAAACTCTCTACGGAAAAATTCTCATTACTTTCTAGCCCGAAGCAGTATTTACCACCCAATGTATCCATCTTTTTCCTGTTTCTTCTATATCTATATTTCCCGAATCTTGTTTCTGTGCCTAATGCTATAACATTGCTGCAGTTTGTTCAAAGCAACACTCTTATTTTTGCTCTTAGCTGATGCTATACAAACCATGATCAATTATTAAAGTAGAAGCCCTGAAGTAACACAACCATTACTGCAGCAGGCGGATAAAAATGGAACACTTGCAGCGGCAGTATATTTACTTTTGAGTTCAGCAAACAAACTAACAAGTTAAACTACCTTGTCTTTCACTTTGTTCAATGTATTAATACTTTCTGCTTCCTTCCTTCTTTTCTTCAGAAAGCATGGGTTCGTAAAGTCCACTTTCTTCCTGGAATTGTGATAACCTTAACATTTATGCTAAAGAGCTCAGCAACAGGGACACGACACGCCGGGCTGAAACGAGTTAACACAGACACGTCCTGCCAAGAGCCACTTGGTATTTTCTAAAGTTCGCCAGTGTGTCCTCTTCATATGGTAATAACACTGCAAAGATGCCACGATGATATTTAAAACAACAAACAGTATCACCGAGGAAAGTATTCATTAAAGCTTTTCAGAAAAGTCAAATTAGAGGTGGAGAAAATTTCTCATGAAGAGCAACCGCTAATCACATTTGGACTTTTTTTCCTGTTCTCTGTGCTGCTTACTCCATTATTTACAAAAGATTGCCCAAGATGTTATAATTTTATTTTTTAAACTGCTCCCTTATTTAATTATACAGAATATATCTGGTCAGGTTGCCAGTGAAGGCTGCAAGTATTCATCTTCGGATAATGCTAACTTGCATCTGCCGCCTCAATATAATGGTGTACTTTTTTCTTTTTTTTCATTTTAAATGTCTGCTCTGGGTTTTAAGGGCTAAATGATAGTGAAGATAACTGGAAATGTTCCAAGGTTTTTCTATGTACTGTGCAGTCAAAACCAAAATTAGTAGTTATACTCCAGAACTAATAATATTTGACATTTATTCTTATCATTGCCTGAAGTTTGGGTAGAGAGTTCCAGCAAGTTTGTGAAACATAGCTAAGAACAATGTAAAAAATTGTTCTAAATTGTGATGTATCTGCAACACACTCTTAGATCTTCTTTTCCAGCCAAGCAAATAAAAGCAATCTGCATAACCTCTCAGCACCAAAGGTGAGCACATTATGAAAAACGTCTTCATGAATTCATAAGTATGTTATCAAAGCCACTTGAAGCACTTTGGTATTTGAATAGAAAAAAAGCCATGAATAAAAGGGCCATATGCATTTGGAAGCTTTCATAGTTTAGGAGAGTTTATCTCAATGTCTTGTTATGAAGTGATGTTCATCTTTTCCCTCATATACTCTTCATTTGTGAATAGGCCTATTAGATACAATACAAAGCATAAAACACCTCCACTGAAATATATGACAGATAAATATCTTATCAAACGTTTTTAAAATATGAGGACATTTGTACTGCTAGCATTATGAAAGCCAGTTATATCTCAGCATCAGGACAACAAAAGGAAGACTCTTTTATTTATTCTACGCTGTCGTTAGTGAGTAGACAACAGTGTCACATTATTATTAGTTCCCTTTCCTTTACTCATTTAAAAGAGGAGAAATAATGCATTTGTATGTCCAGTTCCTAGCACATCCATTTCTTTGTTTGAATTGATATTGTGATCTAAGTATGGTGTAAAGGAGTGGGGTGGGGTACAATTTTATTTATATACTAGGATGTCTGAATAGAGAAGGCAATGGCACCCCACTCCAGTACTCTTGCCTGAAAAATCCCATGGGCAGAGAAGCCTTGTAGGCTGCAGTCCATGGGGTCGCTAAGGGTCGGACACGACCAAGCAACTTCACCTTCACTTTCCACTTTCATGCATTGGAGAAGGAAATGGCAACCCACTCCAGTGTTCTTGCCTGGAGAATCCCAGGGAAGGGGGAGCCTGGTGGGCTGCCATCTATGGGGTCGCACAGAGTCGGACACGACTGAAGCAACTTAGCAGCAGCAGCAGGATGTCTGAAAGAGAGATGGACCATTTATTGACTCAAACATCTGCATTATTCTTAGGGCTTCATGGCAGACAGCTCATGAAAAGTAGCTTGTATGACAAGAAACATAATTTGGAAAAGGGCAGAAAGGATTTTCTAGAAATGTTGAAAAAAGCTTTAGAAACTGTTCTTTATTTGACATGGCTCTGGATAGTGGAAACAGGTTGACTGAATTTATGAGCTGTGAAGCTTATGTCTTATAATGATTAACATTAGAATCACAATTTAAGCCTGAGGTCAGATATAAGAATTAACTCCTCCTCTACAATGAAGGTTGTCAAGACAACCCACTCATCTCCCTTTTTACTCCAAAAGACAGTATTAGCCTTTCTAAGGTGGCTACAGATTTAAAACTCTTTTCTCATGTACTTGCTTTTGTTTGTTTGTCTTACTGGTTTAGTTGGAGTATAGTTGCTTTACAATGTTGTGTTAGTTTCTGCTGCTGCTGCTGCTAAGTTGCTTCAGTCGTGTCCGACTCTGTGCGACCCCAGAGACGGCAGCCCACCAGGCTCCCCCGTCCCTGGGATTCTCCAGGCAAGAACACTGGAGTGGGTTGCCATTTCCTTCTCCAATGCATGAAAGTGGAAAGTGGAAAGTGAAAGTGAAGTCGCTCAGTCGTGTCCGACTCTTAGCGACCTCATGGACTGCAGCCCACCAGGGTCCTCCGTCCATGGGATTTTCCAGGCAAGAGTACTGGAGTGGGGTGCCATGGCCTTCTCTGTGTGTTAGTTTCTACAGTCCAGCAAAATGAATCAGTCATACACACACATGTGTGTGTGTAACTGATACACAAGTATACATATGTGTGTGTGTGTGTGTGTGTGTATGTATACACTTCCTTTTGGATGTCCTTCCCATTCTCCTCACCACAATGCATTAAGCAGAGTTCCCTGGGCTTGCAGTATGTTGTAATTAGTTCCCTATTTTATACATAGTATCAGTAATGTCTATGTGTCTATCTCAGTCTCCCAATTCCCACACCCCTCTTTTCCCCCTTGGTATCAATATGTTTGTTCTCTATGTCTGTGCCTCTATTTCTGCTTTGCAAATAAGATCCACTATACCATTTTTCTAGACTCCACATATACATATTAATATACATATTAATTATTAACATATTAATTAATTAATTAACATATTCTATTTCTGACTTCACTCTATAGGACACTTTCTAGGTCCACCCATGTTGCTACAAATGACCCAATTTCATTATCTTTTATAACTGAGTAATAGTCTTCCATACTTCTTAAGGGTAATTTTGTTTTAATATCAACAGTATTCTTCTCAGAAAGTTTAGCTTGATTAATGAAGGGAGACAAGTCTATATAATCCTTGCTTAGAATTTCATTATTTCCTCATTTATACATATATTACTTTATTTAAGGAAAAATCAAAACAATTTTATTGAGGGATTACTATGCATTATGTACGCTGCTGGATTTTGACAAAACAAATAATGCACAAGACACGTTCCTGCCCTGAAGAGTTGATAGTCTAGCAGACAAGACAGACAAAGACATATTTATACTTAAGTTATGGAATAGAGACAAACAGGTCTGTGGTATCCTGGTGGTTTAAAGAGGTTATGGTTTCTTTTACAAAAGAGAAAGGTTGGGAAGGGGGATGCAGGCAGGGGAGGAGCTTTCACCAAGAGATCTTAAAGGTAATCAGTGTACAATAGCTACCAAAATAGACATAATGAAAAATATATTGCTAAAATATAATTCTCAGGGAAAAAGTATATTTGCTACGTACTAAAGAATCATGTAAAAGACAAAGCAACTCTGGTTTATGAATGAAGTCATAGTTAGCAAGACTCTTTCATATACATCTGGTCCTCCTAGCAGCTTCTCCTGCAGGCATAATTTCTCTCCTCATGGAACAGCAGTAAATGAATATATGATCAACTCAAATATCTATATCTAATTAAGTGCAGAATTAGGACATCAACCTCAACTCAAATCAAAGAAATGATATTCTTTAGGGAGACTGTGACATCAGTTTAGCAATAGTTACTTGAACATCCTCATAAGGAAAACTAACAAGAGTATGTATATCAATAACCTCAGATATGCAGATGACACCACCCTTATGGCAGAAAGTGAAGAAGAACTAAAGAGCCTCTTGATGAAAGTGAAAGAGGAGAGTGAAAAATTTGGCTTAAAGCTCAGCATTCAGAAAACTAGATCATGGCATCTGTTCCCATCACTTCATGGCAAATAGATGGGGAAACAGTGGAAACAGTGGCTGACTTTATTTTTCTGGGCTCCAAGATTGCTGCAGATGGTGACTGCAGCCATGAAATTAAAATATGCTTACTCCTTGGAAGAAAAGTTATGATCAGCCTAGACAGCATATTAAAAAGCAGAGACATTACTTTGCCAACAAAGGTCCATCTAGTCAAGATTATGGTTTTTCCAGTGGTCATGTATGGATGTGAGAGTTGGACTATAAAGAAAGCTGAGTGCCGAAGAATTGATGCTTTTGAACTGTGGTGTTGGAGAAGACTCTTGAGAGTCCCTTGGACTGCAAGGAGATCCAACCAGTCCATCCTAAAGGAGATCAGTCCTGGATGTTCATTGGAAAGACTGATGTTAAAGCTGAAACTCCAATACTTTGGCCACCTGATGTGAACAGCTGATTCATTTGAAAAGACCATGATGCTGGGAAAGATTGAGGGCAGGAGGAGAAGGGGACGACAGAGGATGAGATGGCTGGATGGCATCACTGACTCGATGGACGTGAGTCTGAGTGAACTCCGGGAGTTGGTGATGGACAGGGAGGCCTGGTTTGCTGCGATTCATGGGGTCGCAAAGAGTCGGATACGACTGAGTGACTGAACTGAACTGAACTGACAATGTTTCAGGTGCAAAATAAATATTTTCCCTATGGACATCCAAATTGATATGGGGACATTGACACTTACCAAATATATTTCTTTAGAAACGGAGAACTACAACTCATCTTCTGTATATTTATTGCCTAGAGGAGTTTTCCAATATATCACTGATGGAGGAATGAAACCTTGAGAACAAATTGAATTAGAAAAAAATCATAATTCTATTTGGGTAATATTCTGAAATTGCATAAACAGTGTTGCAATATTGTGCACACGCTAGTTTAAAACTCTGAAGGCATGAATCACCAGGTCTCTTTGTCCTCATTTAATGTGACCAAGATCCTGAAAAAGAGATTTGATTCAACTAAAGTGATGGAGACTTAGGAAGCACAGATGGCTACTTATGAAACACTTATACACTTAACACAAATATGACCATGGATATGTCATATATTTACCTTATACAGTGCTACTTGATAGTTTTATCTGTATTATGTACCTGTATTTATATGTTAAAATTTGATGGGAAATGGTAGCATAGTAGAAAAATGTATCTATAAAAATCTTTTGGGACTTCCCTGGAGGTCCAGTGGTTAAGACTTTGTCTTCTAAGGCAGGGGCAAGGGCTCAATCCCTAGTCTGGGAGCTAAGACCCCATATGCCTCACAGCCAAAAATATAAATAATAAAACAGAAGCAATAGTGTAAGAAATTCAGTAAAACCTTTAAAAATAATCTAAAAACAATCTCATAGGCAGGGACATTGAAATATTAACATTATATTGCATTATTTTTACTTTATAGATCTTATAGGCCTATTTTTACTTAAACTCTTCTCTTTTACTAAAAACAAATAGACACTAAACTTCTAAGTTTAATGCCAATTTTCCTTTTTTTCCCTCGTAGAATCATTCTTATTCACCAAGCAGTTTCCTTTAAACTGTGTTCTCTCATAACTTTTGTAGAGTGATTCCAAAACTTTGGTGAAAGTTCTGTCATTATAAATATAAGATAGAGATGCTGCTGCTAAATTAGGCATGTGTTGTGTGCATGTGTAAATAAATAATCAGTGTAAGAGGTATGTGGAGATATATATATGTATATATATACTCACACACATATATGTTTCATATAAATTGACAAGATTTATAGTACACTAGAAATTACTTTCTGTATTAGCATTAATACTTGTTTTAGTAAAAATGTGCTCATTTTCTATGACAGTGTAACAAATTACCACCTTTTTAGCAGCTCAAAACAATATCCATTTCTCACTTCACAGCTTCCATAGGTCAGAAGTTCAGACACAAGCTAGATGAATCCTCTGTTCAAGACGAGTATGTGGTGGTGGTTTATACATGCTCAGTTGTGTCTGACTCTTTGTGACACCATGGACTGTAGCCTGCCAGGCTCCTCTCTGTCCTTGGGATTTTCCAGGTAAGAATACTGCAGAGGATTGCCATTTCCTCCTCCAGAGGAGCTTCCCAACCCAGGGATCAAACCTGTGTCTCCCATGTCTCCTGCATTACAGGCAGATTCTTCACTTCTGAGCCCCTTCAGGACTGCACAGGTTGTGATCTAGGTATCAGATAGGTTGCTATCTCTTCTAAGGCTACAGAGTCCTCTTTCAAGCTTATGCTGTAGTTGGCAGAAATCACATCCTTATGGCTGTTGGGCTAAGGTCCCTAGAACCTAGAGACTGCTCCTCTCCATACATAATTCACTGCATGACCATGTGTCTCGATGGCTAGCTGGAGATTATCACTCATATCTAAAACCTCTTTTAGAGGGCTCACCTTATTAAATGAGGTTCACCCAGGATAATCTCCTTTTGATTAATTTAAAGTTAACTGCTTCAAGGCCTTAATTACATCTGCAAAATCTGTTCACCACTGCCATAAAGCATAACCAAATTGAGGCAGTGACATCATCACCTTTGCCCTATTACCATGGATGTAACACCAGTGGCAGAGATCACAGGGTCCTCCCATACCTTACAGAGAATGACAAAGCTACTGTTGAAACATTGGTGAGGACAAGTTCATATTATTCAGAAATCATGGGCAATCCTAGAACAAACAAATGTGCAAAACACATTGATAAGTTGCTTTCACTTAAA
Organism: Bos indicus x Bos taurus; assembly: GCF_003369695.1. Lineage (NCBI taxonomy): Eukaryota > Metazoa > Chordata > Mammalia > Artiodactyla > Bovidae > Bos > Bos indicus x Bos taurus. The sequence goes on from NC_040077.1 coordinate 53,311,019, forward strand.
TACCACAGAGAAGTCACGCATGCATACACTATGAATAATATTGGAAAATAATCTATGATTAAATGTCAAAATGAGTGGCATGTACAATAACTCAGGAAACTGATCATCTGAAATGAGTTCAAATCGTTGACAAACTGAGACAGCATATTAAAAAGCAGAGATTACTTTGCCAACAAAGGTCTATATAGTCAAAGCTATGGTTTTTCCAGTAGTCATGTATGGGTGTGAGAGTTTGACAATAAATAAGGCTGAACACTGAATAATTAATGCTTTTGAACTGTGGTGTTGGAGAAGACTCTTGAGAGTCCCTTGGACTGGAAGGAGATCCAACCAGTCCATTCTGAAGGAGATCAGCCCTGGGATTTCTTTGGAAGGAATGATGCTGAAGCTGAAACTCCAATATTTTGGCCACCTAATGTGAAGAACTGACTCATTAGAAAAGACCCTGATGCTGGGAAAGATTGAAGGCAGGAGGAGAAGGGGATCACAGAGGACGAGACGGCTAGATAGCATGACTGACTCAAGGGACATGAGTTTGAGTAAGCTCCAGGAGATGGTGAAGGACAGGAAGCCTGGCATGCTGCTGTGCATGGGGTTGCAAAGAGTCGGACATAACTGAGTGACTGAAAAACAACTAATTACTGGAGAAGGCTCTACTGAGTACGAGGTTTAAGCTGGGTTCTAGAGGACACAAAGGTTTTGGGTGAACACAGAAGAGAGGTCTAGTTTATACAGCTGTTTAACATTTTTTCTTAGTAGTGTAGTATAAAGCCAGGCAGACAAGAATTTTGACTTCTACTTCTGTCACACATAGCTGTGTGACTTTGGATAAGTCATTTAAACCCTCTCAACTTCCATTTCCCACTTCTAAAAGAGGAATAAAAAACACTTCACAGGTGTTAATCAGAGAATACAAAATCAAATTTATGGATTGTTTATTCATAGAATCACAGAAAGAATACAGTAACAAAAATATGAAAAGAGAAAGGAACTTGTAAAACTCTTAAGTGCCATAAAAATGTAGGTCACTCATGTCATAAGTTCTCCAGTGATGTTCTCTCTTTGGTTTGATATCTCTAATTTATTGGCATATCCTATTTGTTATAATAAATGTGTAAATGACTTCAAGACCATTCTGAAAAAAGGAAATTTAGAAGTAAGCAGACAAATTAGCTTTTTGACTGAGAACTTCTATTATTTGATACCAGGAAAGTGAAAAACAAAAGATGGACATTTCAGAAAGCATGAAGTTCAGTATGGGTGATATTTAGGGGATGGATTTGCTTTTCTTTTTTGTCTGTCATCATTCTTGTTAGTGATTGTTTTTGATATACAATTAGTAGGAAACCAGTGATTTAAATGTTAAAAATGTGCCCAACACAAAAGGGTTATACTACAGCTATGTGTCCCACTGAATTAGAAACTTAAAGTGATTTTTTTCTTATGTAAGTTCTCAAAATAAAGAACTTAGTGTCTCTAAGTGATTAACTTGGCTTTTAATTCATACTTTATATTTTCGGTAAAGAAGAACAGCCAAAATAAAAACTAGATTTCAATCTTGAATTTCAAACATATCTTCCACTTGATAATCATTGTAAATAAGGTGACATGGGAGGACTCTGGGAATATTTATTGAATTGTGAAAGAAAATATCTGACAAACAGTATACCCTTAATCATTTTCCATTTATCATCATCACCCTGTGACAGGATATAGAAACAATTGTACTAAAATGAGGTGTTTTGTTGAGGATGAGGCTCTAGAGTATTAAAAAAAGATTTATATTTGAGTAAATAAAATTCTGCTGGAACCAGAAATTGAAGAGTATTTGAAGAAAATGCTCTGAACTATGGTAACTGATTATTCTTCATTTATAATGTCTGTTTCAAGCTGTCTCGAACATACGGTCCAAGAAATTTTGAGTCAAGACAATATACAGCTAGGGAGATACACCAACTTTTCACTTAACTACATATGAAATGAATTTTCAAAGTTGTCTAGGTAAACTGAAACTGGTATATATTTAGTTGGCTTTCCTCTTTGATAGTTATATCTCTGAACAATGTGAAAAGATGAGATTCAGAAGAAATAATAAAACCTTGAGATTGACTAGTAAGTGTTCTTTAGCCATGACTTCTGACCTATTGTGCACATGCTAGAGAATGAATCTAATTTTGAATATTCATTATAATCATGTTTTAAAAAAAAATACATTTTAATGTCACATAGAAACAAAAGCTGTTCACGGGCCACAGCCTAGTCACTTAGGTTTACCACAGAGTGATGAAAATTCATCAAAATGTCAAGAGATCTGTATTTACCAAGTTTGATGAAGAAAATCTGACAAATACTATTTAAGATAAGTGGCATTTTTTTTCTAATTGTTTTCATATGGATGAATGAAAATCAAGTGCCCTGTTACTGTGATGAAATGCTAAATTGCTTAAAAATTCATTTTTAAACAATGGGCCAGCATACAAACTGAATGTAAGATTATGGTTTCAAAACCAATGTATAGAATTTTTCCCAGTTAGGCTTGTACAATACAGCAAAGTAAGTAAAAGTGAACGTTTAAACCTGAACTAACAGTTTTACTCTCTCTGCCATTTCCTCACGGAAAAGCAAAACAAATAAGTATTAGGTTACACAATAGTAAGTATTTCTGTCATGGAGAATAGCTCAGACTTTCTGTTTGTGGTGGTCAATCAAAGACAAACATAAATCATTTTAGCAGGTAATTCACCTCAGGAATTAAATATGTTAACACTGAAAGAAAGCCATAGATTATTTTCCCAGTCCACGTAGGGCGTGTTATAATTCCAAGGAAGAAAAAAATGTGCTAGGAACACAAAATACAAGACAACACATATTGGCCTTCCTGGATGCTATAAAAACGGAAAGGAATGGTCAAATCCTAATCTGTGTTCTCCCTATAATTTTATGTGTGGGTGTACCCTTATGCATATGCGGTATTAACAGTGAAGTTTAAAATCAAAGAACCACAGACTGAACTAACAAGCAGCAGAGCTGAGATTTGAACCCTGGTGCACGTGATGGCAGGCCTCGCCTCCATGCTTGTATCTCTTCAAACAGTTTTTCCAAAGGAAATTATGTAACATTTTAAGGAAATCCTAAAATTTGGAATTTACTGATCTATGAGCCATCATCCACTGATCTTGACTTTTTTAATTAGAAAAATACAATAAAGCAGAATGAAAACAGTAAACCGCTTCTGAGTTGACTGTCAATCTTGATATAGATTTCCTCACACTCAAGTACATATCATTCCTTTCTAAGACGTTTGCAGCTTTGCACACTGAGCAAGAGCCATCATCAAATACCAGTCAATTCCTACATTTACAGACTCTTCCTAGGCCATCTCAGGGGGACAGGCATATATCTAACTTCATTTATGTTAAAGATTTCAGAAGAAAGCTGCTTTTATTACACCTTCATTAACTAATTCCAAGGTTTTTTTGGTGAATAACCCATCCTTTCAAAACAAATATAATTCTCATATGCAATGTAAACTTAGTTTATCGACAGTCTTTGAACTAAAACACTTTTATAGCGTGTGAGGAGGCACAAATTAAAAATATACTGAAAGACAAGCATCAACCAGGAGAGCCTCAGGAAAACTAGGAAGCACAGTCAGAGGAAGAGTCAGGGGAAGAGCTGGTGAGTTCACCCTTACCCTTACAGCAGCAAATATTATTTTCAAAGTTGACTAACTTCCATTAGTTTAAGATAACAAGTTGACCAATAACTACATGTATAAACATTAAAATATAAGGAATTAAATTAATTAAATTCATTACATTCACATAAGATGAACTTAGCCATTTTTCCAGTTATCAGGACATTTCACAAATGAATTCTATCTCCTTTTCTGTTCCAGTGCTGCATACAGATACTGGGAAGGAGAGACAGAAAGTAAACACACAATTCAGTGACAGCAATAATTAGGCTAGGTCTTGAATTGCTCTGTCCATCCTAATACTGACCTTTGTCTTTTTCCTATCAGGTAACTTAATAGTTTAAAATGTGAAAATTGCAAATGTTTTTTGATCCTCAAATCTAATTAAGGTTTTCCTGGTGCCATAGTGGATAAGAATCCACCTGCCAATGACCTGGATTTGATCCTTGGTCTGGAAAGGAGCCACATGCCACAGAGCGGTTAAGCCTGTGGGCCACAACTCCTGAGCCCATGTGCTGCAACTATTGAAGCCTGCACGCCTAGAGCCTGTATTCTCTCTACAACAAGAGAATCCACTGCAGTGAGAAGCCCTCACACAGCAGCAAACTAGCCCCTGCTCACACAACGAGAGAAAGCCTGTGCAGCACCAATGACCCAGTGCAACAACAACAACAAAAAGATTTAAAAGATCATATATAAAAATTCCAATAAAATTAAAATATTTACTCTTGTGATTATTTACTATTAAATAGGAATACTATTACTCTTATATTATTGTATTATTATGTTGTAGTTAGTAGGTAGTTTATAATGGCATCTTTTAGATAAAATAATCACTGTTCCATAATTTCTGTACCAATCATTTTACAAGTTGTCTAGAATGGGCAATGAAGAGTTATACAAACCATAACCAAATCTTTGATCAAAATTTCAAATTTATGAATAAAAATAATAACTTGGGCAGTTAATTTATTAGCTTCTCTCTGCTAATAAAGCAGTCCTTTGTCAGTCGAGCAATGGATTTTCATGGTTGAAGCAATGTTGCCTCTCCTAATTGCCTCAGTCAGTCTGAGAGAACAAAAAATTGCATAAGGGACCAACTGTCTAGGGTCCAACTCTCGTACAGTCAGGAAGCCGAAAGGAAAGTGGGCACGGCCCACAGGGTTGAGCAGCCTACTGGGATTAGGCCAATAACATAATAGAAATAAAGAGTGGTGCACACATGCAGGAGAATGAAATTCTAGAAGGTGTACAGTTTGGGGAAATTGAAAATGAGCATAGAAACTTTAGCAAGAAAAGAAACTAGGTTCTATACAAAGTGATTATGATTAAGCTTGTATCTACTTTTAGAGGATGTCAGTAAGTTCCCTGCAATTCTAGGAAGAGCATAACTACAGCGGAGGTCTCTCTGTGTCCAATCTATACCTGTTCCTTGCAGTCCACAGAATCTGAGCTTTTTTCCATATATGGACACTGAGCCCAGGTCAGCATAAAATTCCTTTTCTCTGCCTGTAGTTATTGGTTTAGGGAAGGGCATGTGACATATCCAGGCCAATGAAAAGTCCTCTCAGGGCTTTTTGCCAGAAGTTAGGGGAAACAGACAATCTCTCTTATGCTGATTCCCTGAGTGCTAGGGTTCACATCAGTGTGAATGCTCTATGAGAGAAAATCTGTTTTGAAGTAAAACAAAAACAACAAAAGAGGAGAGAGACAAATCAGCCCTCTCCTTCTTTGCTTACATAAGTTTGAGTTTTTGTCACCTGCTGCCTAAAGGGCCCTATGAAGTAATGAAGTGAAAGTATTAGTTGCTCAGTCACATCCAACTCTTTGCAACCCTACAGACTGTAGCCCACGGGTCTCCTCTGTCCATGGGATTCTCCAAGCAAGAATACTGGAGTGAGTTGTCATGCCCTTCTCCAGGGGATCTTCCCTGACCCAGGGATCAAACCCAGGTCTCCTGTACTGAAGGCAGATTCTTTACTGCCTGAGCCACCAGGGAAGCCCAAAGGGCTTTATACTTCCCATGAATTAATGTTGGACTGAGGCATTTAAACTAAACATGTTTATATTACATTTTGTATAAACCTGAGCATCATGGTTTGGGTGCTTTGAAGCTCGTTTTCTTCTTATTTAAATACACAAGATCTTCCTTCTGAGACTGCCCTTCTCCAGGAAAACAGCAATGGGCCCCAAGAGCCAGGTAAGAGTCCAGCACCCAGGCTATCCATTGTCATCCAAGGCTCTGGCTGTGGCTTCCTCCTACAGGGAATGGAGGCAATTGAGCCCTGAGCAAAGTCCTTGCATGGAAGCGGGTGCCGCACCTATGTACAGCAAACTCCTCTCACCAGGTGGATCTGTTACTTGTCAGAAGTTTGCTTCTTCTGTAGTACCATGACCCTAGAAATCTCTTTTTGTTTTAAGTCTCAGTCCATTTGCTTTTGTACATTTGAAGTCCAACTCCACTAACTCCCTCATTTCTCCCTGTAAAAGACGGCAAAAACAGTGAAAGTGAAGTCACTCAGTTGTGGCCGACTCTTTGTGACCCCATGGACTGTAGCCTACCAGCCTCCTCCACCCATGGGATTTTTCAGGCAAGAGTACTGGAGTGGGTTGCCATTTGCTTCTCCAGGGGATCTTCCTTACCCAGGGATCGAATCCAGGTCTCCTGCATTGCGGGCAGATGCTTTACTGTCTGAGCCACCAGGGAATCCCTAAAAGACAGCAACTGTCCCATAAAAAGCATGCACAACTCCTTTTTTTTCTACTCAGAAACAGTCCCCAGATTTCCCTGTCTAGTCTCCTCTTTAACTCATGTTCTGATCTTTTCTTCTAGAAGAGCATCTTGTTGATTCATCTCTAAATCTCCTGCTTCTGTTAAACCCAGTCAGATTCTAGCAATATTTCCTATTGCTCCCTCTCAAGGAATACTGTCTAAACTAAAAGCCATGTAACTTCTAGTATATCTTTACCACAGATCTCCAGGCCCTTCCCCAGTGCTGTGCCAGTGAATGTTTATCACAGGGAATTCCCTGGCTGTCCAGTAGTTAGGGCTGTACGCTTTCACTGCTGAGGACATAGGTTCAGTCTCTGGTCAGGGAACTAAGATCGCACAAGCTGCGTTGCTTGGCTGGAAAAAAAAAAACAAAAACGTATATCATAGGCTCTGGGGAAAAGTCTTCATTTGTAGCATTCACTGACTTTCACAATGCAGAGTTGGGAAAAGCCGTCCATGTCAGTTCTGCAGCCAGCTCCAGTCCGCCACAATTCTGGCCTCCCCTTTTTCTCGTAGGGCTTCCCTGGTGGCTCAGCTGGTAAAGAATCCGCCTGTAGTGTGGGAGACCTGAGTTCAATCCCTGGGTTGGGAGGGTCCCCTGGAGAAGGGAAAGGCTACCCACTCCAGTATTCTGGCCTGGAGAATTCCATGGACTGTGATAACCATGGAGTCGCAAAGAAACAGACACGAATGTGCGACTTTCACTTACACTTTTCTGGTAGGAGGTAGGATATAGGAAGAGGGAACTGCTACAGTTAAAGAATCCTAGCTAGGTACTGTATTTTGTATTAGAAATGTCTAAGTTTTAGTTATTGCCCACATAGTTTTAATTTCATTGAGTATATCTGTCTCTTTATCTACCAAGAAGGGGGGAAAGATGAGACAAAAGAGAGATTTCATGTTTGGTTATAATAATACACACAGTTATAATAACATTTATTACAATACACTTCTGAAAAATATTTGAGAGATTAGTAAAAATGTTTACTTTTTATTGAATAATAAATAGCAGGATTTGATCTATTAAAAGTGACAGCTGAACACCATTTACTTTTCTACTGAGCTCAATGTAATCTATGTAAAGTGTTTCTGACAAAGCCTTTTCCTCCTCTTAGAAATGCTTGATTTCCAGTGAGTTATATATTTAGCTATCCACCTGTTATTTATTATTTTTGTTTACAGAAAACCATGAGTGCACAGAACACATAAAAGGCCCTATAAAGATGAATTTTCTAATTCAATTAGGAATATAATACCTTGGGCAACAGACAAAATGTGCAAAGAGATGGAAATATTTTTATAGAGGAGATTGGAAAAACAGTTTCATAAAAGGAGGATGAAAGAAGTATATATAGAAGAGAGTAATGGTTTAGGATTCATAGAATAGGGGGATAGGAATTTATATTTTATAAATATATTTTCAAAACATAATTTTAAAATAAAATGGGACCTAATAAAAAATATTGGGAAGCACAGGAAGGCAGTGAAAGAGACAAAATGGAAATAAGAATAATCAGTCTAAAAGCATCAAAAATATATCATTGCAAACAATGATGCTAGGAGATGGTATATTATACTAGGTTATACACTGTGGGGAGAAGAGATAACTGCACAAATATAAAGCAAGTTAAGGGGTTTCCCTGATAGCTCAGTTGGTAAAGAATCTGCCCGCACTTCAGGAGATCCTGGTTTGATTCCTGGGATGGGAAGATTCCCTGGCAAAGGGAAAAACTACCCACTTCAGTATTCTGGCCTGGAGAAGTTCATGGACTGTATAGTCCATGGGGTTGCAAAGAGTCAGACATGACTGAGGGACTTCCACTTTCAAAGAAACATAAAGTTGTGGATCAGAAGGGACTGAGACAAAAGTCAAGTTTACAATTAAGGTTCAACAGTAGAAGATGTTTCTATGGAGATTTTCTGAAAATGAACACTTGAAAGTGTATTGGTCAATGATTTAAAAAAGCAGTGCTTGGTGTTAGTAATCAGTGCAAATTCAGCAACACTCATTGATTTGATAAGCAATTATTGAGCATTACAACACCAAGGTACTATACTAGTTGATGGAGGGAAAGAACGTACAACAAATATTTATTAAGGTCCCACTGTGGCATGAAGCCTGACTCATATTTTATCATTTACCACCCTCACCCCAATCTTTCAGGTCCATTTTAATACTCTCATTTTTGGTTAAGAAAGCTATTGTTCAGAAAGTGGAAACAATGAAGTATACAAGATATGTGTGTATGAAGGGCTTACCGTCTAGCAAACAAATGAAAAGGCATTTTGAAATACAGGAAAAACTCTTGTCTCTTGCATTGATCATTTGAAAGAAGCAAGGCTACATTTTTTTCTGAGAAGATGAGAACAGACTACTTTTTTTTTAGATTTGTAATGGCAAGAACTGTTGCATTAAAATGCAGTCTGATAATTCGAGTTTTAAAGCAGTTGAAAATGATAATATCCTTATCTCCAGAAGAATTTTTCCCCTACACAGTTTATATTAGCACCCTTGTAGTTCCTATTGTGGGAAAGTTCTGTGGTATTTTTATATGCCATACTAGTGGTGAAGAATATAGCAACTGCTCACATAGTATTTTCTCTTGCTATGTGCTCTTCTAAGATTTATCTCTTATTAACTCATTTAATACATTGTATTCCCAATGTCACCTCTTAACCTAGGCTACTTTTCATACACAGTTTGGAATCTCTAGCCAGCTGTTTCTCTGTGCAGCCTCTTCCCAAGCCAGTTCATCCTGCACGCTGACTTTGTATGAGTCCTCCTAAACCATCATTCTGAACACATGTCTATTTTATATTAAAAAAAAAAAACAAAACCTGTCTATAGAATATAGTACACATTCCTTAGTTTAGGAGATAAATCCACCATAAGCTGGTTACTGGTCATATTTCCAACTGTGGATTCCAAAAGTTCTTTCACAGTTTCCTGAATAACACTCCATATCTCCATTCTAAAGCATACCATTTATGCTTCTGAAAATGCCATCACCATATTACTTACTTATCGAAGTAGTCTTTTTTTTTCTTCCACATTCCACCACTGAACTTAACGTTTTAACTTACAAAGCATTAATTCATGTACTATGCCTTCAGTCGATAAGTTGTGTCTGATTCTTTGCGACCCTATGGACTGTGTAGCCCGCCAGTCTTCTCTGTCCATGGGATTCTTCAGGCGAGAATACTAGAGTGGGTTGCCACGCCCTCCTACAGGGGATCTTCCTGACCCAGGGATCGAACCCATGTCTGCTGGGTCTCCTGCATTGCAGGTGGATACATTACTGCTGGGTCACCTGTGAAGACACCACTGGAAGTGTATGCATTCTAATTATGTAGTGTCAACTGGGAGGTGAACAATAAACCCAAGCTCTTTAAAAAGTCACTGAATTTAACAACTTATTGGGAAATAAATAGGAATTTAGGAAGCAGGGAGCCAATCAGGAAGTGATTTACTAAAATCTAGGGTGAAAATTATGGTGGAATTCAAACAGTATATTGAAGGTTGATGGACTGTATTATATTTAGAGCAAGTTTACGTGTTTGGAAACAGAACTGATCAGAAAATCTCATGTGATGGATCAGGGTCAATAATTCACTTAGGAATTTGACTCAAATTCATATTCAAATCAAAGTTGCCAAAAACTGTTATTCCTCCCCCTCCCCCCCCCACCCAGTTTCATTTGTTGTTGTTGTTCAGTCGCTAAGCTGTGTCCAACCCGTTGCAACCTCATGGACTGTAGCCCACCAGGCTTCCTCTGTCCGTGGGATTTTCCAGGAAGAATACTGGAGTGGGTTGCCATTTCCTCCTCCAGGGGATCCTCCTAACCCGGAGGTTGAACCCAAGTCTCTTTCATCTCCTACATTGACAGTCAGATTCTTTTACCACTGTCCCACGTGGAAAACCTAATTAGAGTCTATTGAACAAAGCTAAATCCTGGTAAACTTGTATTGCCTCTGTGTACTTTAGCACCTAGCTTGGGGACTGGGCACATACCTACTGTTTAAGAAGTTCCCAAATTTTATTATGCATTCAAATCTGACAAGCTTGTCAGAATATGGACTCTGATTCATTAGGTCTGGGGTGGCCCAGACATTTGCATTTCTAACAAGCTCTGGAACATGTCAATGCTGCCTGTTTGAAGACCATATTTATTAGATGATTGCTTACTGAATTTATTGGTTGACTGATTGACTAACTACACTCGGAAGAAAGGCAAATGGTTAGAATTCTCATTAAATCATACCCAGTTTGGATCAATTTGAACTGAAAATTACTTGACACATTCAAATAAATGTGTAATATATATTTCCTTAGGGAATTAAGGTGATTCAGGTATGTATAACAGTATTTTGGTCATTTTCTACGTTAAAAATATTGGGGAGAACAGATTTTAGCAGTATTTTTGGCGTTACTATTTTTATAGTGGTTGTTAGTAGGGGTTGTTAGTATCACTCTGTAATTGTGGTTTTTAGACAGTAGAAACCACGAGGTGATGGTAGTGTTGCTGCTGTTGTTTCTCTATCCTGTACAGAAGCATCTGTAAAGATTTTATAATATACAGACAATGTGTCTTATCCCTTGACAATACAGTAAGCATCCTAGTATCTATATTAAAAAAAAAAAATCACCCCAGGAATTCCTATGCTTAGCTGTGTTTTGGAGCCACATGTATATTTAAGTAAGGAAGACAAAGAGCGTGTCATGATGTGCAGCTACTGTCTCCCTTAAAGGATGCGTGACTCCTTTATATTCGTCCTCAGTGCTTATAATCAGGAATTTTCCACCTACTCTCAGAAGAATATTCTTTTCTTACTTTTTTACATTGCCCAGTCCCAGCTCTAAAGTTTTCCTATGAATTTTCCCTGCCTCTACCTTCTAAAGAGATCCCCTGAGTGAGTTTGTATCATCATGTATTTTACTTTTACAACAATCATCAAGTAAAATAATTATCAATCTTTAATTGTTAATGCATTTTTGTACCTTTCCCCTTGGAAAGTTAACTCAGTGTGGCTAGCCACTATTAATTGTCATCATCATATCCTCACGTTTGACTTAGTGCTTGGTGTTCAATAAAGGTTTGCTAAACGAAGTCATTCAAGTCTTCAGTTTTCCTCATCTGGGTTACCAGTGTTTTGTATGTGTATATTCTTTTTCTGCTCACTTCACTGTCACACGTTATCTGCCGGAATTTGCAAGCATACACGTTACATCCATCCAATCATTTATCACTGAGTTATTAAACTTTCACGTGGCACTAGTGAAAGTGGAGTGCACTGGCACTCCTGCCAATGCAGGAGACAGCACGGAGGTTGTAACATGTAAACATGAATTACCATATGTAAAATAGATAGCCAATAGGGATTTGCTGTATGACCCGGGGAACTCAGATCGGGGCTCTGTAACAACCCAGAGGAGCCGGGTGGGGAGGGTGGTTTAAAAGGAAGGGGATATATGTATACCTATGCATGATTCATATTGATGTTTGGAAAAATCAACACAATACCATAAAGCAATTATCTTTCAATTAAAAATAAATAATAAATAAATAGAGAGGTGGGTTTTATCCCTGGGTCGGGAAGATCCCCTGGAGGAGGGTATGGCAAACTACTTTGGTATTCTTGCCTGGAGAATTCCCATTGACAGAGGAACCTGGCGAGCTGCAGTCTATAAGGTTGCAGAGTCAGACATGACTGAATTGACTTAGCACGCACATCTACCAATGGCTGTGATAAAGGCTAGAAAATAAACCTATGTGGTCTTTGACACAGGAATATTACAGCCTGGTCACAGTTATAATTAAACAAACCATTACAATATATTTTAGAATAAAAATTAAAAGAAAAACCTTTAAAGGGCACAACTAAAGAAAACAAATCTAAAGAAAATTTGCTAATAAAAATATATTATTTATAGAGGTACAAAGAAGCATTGCAAAGCTAAAAAAAAATCAAGCTTTGAACTTTGTAATTTACTAAACTGCAAACTCCTTGAAGGCAGAAGGAGTGTCAATGAATAATTTCTAAACAGCAAGAAATCTGAATTTTTAGAATATATGCTATTTGACATTATTGTCCGTTAGACTTTAATACTTCCAGCAATAAACAGACATTGCTGCAGGTTACTAAGGCAAAGCAATTTGTTCATTTGGGTATTTTATGCAGATTAGTCTTGAGTTCTTATTTAGACAGTCCATTTGACTTTATCACAATCCATGTATCTTTATGGTTTTTGATGATAGTTACCACTAAACTTGAACTCTACATATCTAACTACTCAAATGTTGATTATCAATATGAAGTGATGAGAGGAAAAAAATGAGGTCTGCAATTACAGAGTCCAGGGTTGGGATTTTATCTTGGCCACTGCTCTGAGACTAGAGGAAAATTTATTAACCTTTTTGGATTCCAGCTACTTATTCTGTGAAATGAAACAAAAGCCAAGAATCAGCAAAATTTATGGAGAGGATTTGGTGCTCATTAGGTGTTCAGTAAATGGTAAACTATTGTTACTAGAATAATATCATGATTCTAAGAAGGATGACATAAATGATAGAATGACTTAGGATAAATTAATTATGCTAATGTAATTAAATTTTGAATGAAGATCACAATTTTTTCTAAAATATATTCTAAAATATAGCACTATATATATGCAATTATTTAACATAGTATAAGGACATAAATGGTGAGTATAAATTAATGGCATCTGCTAGTTACTTAAAACAAGAATTTCCCCTTTAAATATCTGATATATTGACCATTTACCTGCTTAGAAAAGTGACTAAGTGAAATATAACTGTTGCTACGATAACTCTTTAATCTATTATAATATGCAATCCTCTTTGAAGGATTAAACAGGCTCCCCAAAATGTATGTGTATGTACATATTTATGTGTATACACATATATGTGTGCTGTGCTAAGTCATGTCAGTTGTGTCCAACTCTTTGCGGCCCGGTGGCCTGTAGCCCACTAAGCTCCTCTGTCCATGGGATTCTCCAAGCAGGAATACTGGAGTGGTTGCCATGCCCTCCTCCATATGCATATATACATGCATACAAATAAAGGCATATACATATGTATTAGTCTATAGCAAAATGACAGTTATTTTACACATTGCACATAGGAGTATGTTAAATTAGGATATATCAGAGATATCAGGGTTTTTTTTAATTAATTGAGTTGTCAAAGTGTTTTAATTAAGGACAGATGAGTGAACTTCATTATAATGTCATTCATCATCTTGAACAATTTTCTTAAGAATTTCACATTGAATTTAAATCCCAAACACACTTTTCAAGGTAATTATCCTTTAAATATTGAATATTTTGCATTAAAATCTAGAGCTAATTCATTCAAACTCTTTTAGAGGTAGCAATGTATTTCTGTAACTGTATTCAGGGTAACTTAGATTTACAAACAAGCTTCTGAGAGTTCCCCCCACCCCCACCCTTAAAAACTTGGAAGTTTGGATTATTCTTGAGGCATCTTATTAACTGAAACAACAAGAAAATAATGATTTTATTCCAATTCTGTACCAGTAACTCTCTTCTGAACTTTGAGCCCTGACCAACTCCCCACAGGATATTGTGCTTCTGAACTCTGCCAAGAGCTTGAGTGGTGATGGAGGCCTTTCCCGTTCACAGCTACATCATAGCCACTTGCTTATACCCTGTACAGGGAAGTTACTGTCTAGTTCTGATAAGAGTTAATTGTAAAGGTGAGTTATTTGGAAACTCTTTTCTAGCTTTAAATGTCATCTAGCATTTTTGGATGAGAAATGTAATTTTTTAATTAAAAATAAAATAAAATTCACGTATGTTAAAGTATTATAAAAGATTGGTTTCCTCCTTAGCAGAATGTAGGCTCTGGCAGAAATATGGTTTCAGGTGTGGGTGTAGGAGGGGAACCAAACTTGGATGAAACGGGATTTTATCTTCCTGGGGTGGGCTGCCAGTTAAATTTCTGCAAATAGCAATGTCATAAAGCATGATTTTAGAGAAAGACCATGTGCTTTCTAGAGTAGCAATTGGGAGAAAAACAAAATTACAAGAAGGCTAAATGTAAAAAGCAAGCTTTCTCCTCACCCACCTGAAGTCTTGCAAAACAAAAATGCATTTTAAAAATATGCTTTGTTACAATACCTATTCAAAATCAGAATACAACACCATGAAATCTTAAAAGTTTCAAGAGGGCTTGCCTGGTGAACTCTACACTCTTGAGTATTAGGATATAAAGGTTAATTAAAGAAATGACAAGTTCTCTGTTTCCCTAACGTGGCAAAGGAAGACCCGTTAGCAATGCCATATACAAAGCTGAACAGCAATTAGAGAGAATCGAAAAACAGACACACAAAATGGAACCTTTGGCAAACCTAAAGATAGATTCTACCTTAGCATCTGTCGTTATGTTACAAACACCGAAAAACCTTACGTTTCTGATTTATGCTTCTTGTTCCACCAACCCACCCTCCCACACATACACACTCTTTGCCTCCACATTTCCACATAGCAGGGTTTTGTAGGAAAACTGAAATGAAAAGAGTTACTGTGAAAGGATATCATCTGAGGTGAGAGAAGGGAAATGACCCTGTTGGAACAATGAAGAACAATATAAAGAAAACCAAGGTTTAGTAGTAAACAGAAGTAGTTTGGCTATTAAGAGTTTGAGGTACAAGAAGTGGGAGGAACTTGACTTTATATCCATACAATTCCTGGCATTATTACCTTGCTTTTCTCTTACAAAGAATCAATGGTCCTCTAGGTGCTTCATGAGAATCAGTTA
Source organism: Bos indicus x Bos taurus (assembly GCF_003369695.1). NCBI lineage: Eukaryota > Metazoa > Chordata > Mammalia > Artiodactyla > Bovidae > Bos > Bos indicus x Bos taurus. Next base: position 53,326,290 of record NC_040077.1, read on the forward strand.
TACTTCAGACTCTGTAATTCAGTGAACTTCCTGTTTATTTATTGTCTGTCTTCCATATGATGCTACCCAGACTAAGTTTTTCTTTTTTCTCTTTCATTTGTCAGTATTTTTTTTTTTAACTCTCCTGAGTCATTTTTAACACACAGTTAGGAATTTTTCCAGCCGCGTGAAAATTCTATACTCTTTTCCTGCCATTTAAAATACAGTATTACAGTAAATCACTGCTACTGGGAAGAACATCCTGACTTGATCAGTGCAACCATGGTGTAAAGTGTGATAGACAGAATTCAAACACTAAGAGGACAGTCTCTAGTTTTCCTATACCATTCTTTAGTTAAAGACAAGTAGTAGGCTAACTGTATTTAAGATATCAGAAATATACTTGTATATATAGGGTATTACTAATTTTTAGCTATGACAATTTCACACAGAAACCCTTTTGTTGGAAACTGAATTTCTCATGTAGTAATTAGCTGTGGAATATTACCCCAAACAGGTGTCTGTAGCCTGTCAAAGTCAGAACAGGTGATTTAGAATTAGCGTATTAAAAGAACTGTGAATTAGCGAAGCAAAAACGTGTTAATTTCTTGTTCCATCTGTTAATATGAATTCACTGCCAAATATTTTACTTTGTAGAACTGTGCTGGGATTGGCAAGAACATACACTATAAAAAAAGTTTAAAGGCCTGAATGTTTAAAAATCATGACATACGTTACTGCAAAAATAACTTCTACATTTTGAGCATGCTTTTTTTCTTTTTTATCTTTGAAAAAATAACCGCAGAGATTGCCATATAATATAGAAAGTTAACTAAAGAAAACATACGATCAAATGTTAGACCTTTAAAACAAAAATTGGAAGAAAATGTTATTCAAGAATGTTTGATTATAAATGAAGACTAATTCTTCAGTGCTACTTCTCAGATGTATCTGAGAACTACTTTGAATTGCTGAAAGATATAGAGAAAATATCTGCTGCTACCACACAGCTCATATCCTATAATATCCTCTTACACACAGATGCCATTATAGAAAGAGAGATCATTTTTTTTCTCCCCAAATACTGTAATCCTTTAAAAGATTATGGTGCAATTTAGGTCACTAAACCACAATCTCTGTATAATACTTAAATCTATTCTTCATTAGCTTAGTTTTGTTTCTTCCCCCATATTTTCCTTGCATGGAAAAAAAATCAAAAGACATTATACCTTTAACTCCATGAGTATGTGTGTAGTTGTGTATGCTGGTGGTAGCAACAGAGGGTGGTGAGCAGGAAAAGAGGAAAGACCCATAATAAAACAAAGACAATTTGAATGGGTATCACCATTCCAAAACATGAGGGGCTGGGCTTCATTTGGACACTTTTTTATTCTGAAAACCTTGAGAAAATCTAGAGTTACTGAACTATTGAACCTTTTTACCATCTTTGGATCTCTTTTCTTTGCAAGCAGATCCATGGGAAAAGAAAGGAATTTGAAGTGAATTGAAATTTGTGAGCTTAGACATATGCTAGAGTACAGTTAAGTTGAGTTACTTTTTCCATGCTGCTGAATTGGGTCCTGAATGAGGCAGTTTTGTGACTTAAACAGATTTCACTAATTTTCCTTCCTTGCACATTTAAAAACAAACCACACTCTCCCATATTGCTGTTTGGGTTTTAACCGAGTGAAGGCATGCACACCCAATTACTATAAGCACTTTAAGTAAAGCTTAAAGATATGCAGCATGTTCTTAACTGCAAATGATATGATAGGTAGTGTCTTTCCCCTTGAGTTTTATGTCACATCCAAGAGATTAATCCTCTCATGAATCATCCATAATGACTAGAATAATTTGGGGAACTGAATGAAATTTTTCAAATTATTTATATCGTGAACTCATAAGAACATGAATGGTGGGTTACACAAATACACACCATGCTTACGAAAGATAAATACAAAAAAGGGAGGGGTGAGGGCTAAGTTTATGAAACTGACGCACTGTGGCATTATTACTTCACTGTAACAGCTAATGAAACACATAAGGGAAATGTATTGTTTCTAACATTTGAATGGAAAAATAATGAGCTTTTTGTAAACTTAGAACACAAGTACCAAAATCTTTAATGATGTGAGATGCCCATATTATATGAAGTTCATAATACTTTCAGAAAAAAATAACAACTCTTTAAAATATTCAGAGATTTTTTTTTTCCTATTCAGAGCACACAGACTGAGCATAAGTTTTATGATTCTTTCTAAACATGTTCTCAAACAAAAGACAATACTCTATTTCTCATACTGTTTAAGAAATATGGTGGTGTTGTATAGGAATTGATGAAATATTTCCAAAATTCTATACCATCAGGCTAAAAATTCATATGAAACTATATAATACATAAAACATTTTATCGAGTTTTAAATTATACAGTACATTAAAGTTTTAGTTGACTTATCTGAAAAGACATTTTTGGTATGTAAATAAAAATGCAAGGAGAAGAACCTGTCAGAAAGTAAATAAAGTATGTAAATTAAATAAAAGGTAAGGCAGCTACACTTTTTATATAAATAACTGTGTTAACAGAGCTTTATGCATATTACAGTATATTCAGATGCAGAGCTTTTGCAAAAATAAATTCATTGCTCCTCTCCAAAGGATGGATTAAAACAATTTATTTTATAAAATTTGGATAGATAGGATAAGAAATGTAATAGCCATCCATGGAAAATAAATATAAAAATTATTCAAGCTCCATCTACTTTATGTTAGTAATGAGATGCACTTCATTCAAATTCCTTTCAATTGAAACAGTGCTGAGGAAGCAAAAACATGATTCTGTAGGAAATGATTTCTAATCTTCATGATAACATACCGATATAATACAATTATTTACAATTGACTAAGAGTTAATTTCAATAGTATAACATCTTTCTTGCAAAAACGTCAGTCTTTATTGATGAAACAAACTAAGAATAAAACATTTTTACTTGTAGTGTTACAGTGCTGTTTTTCATTCTGTTAACCAAAACAACACAGTAATACTGTAAACAAAAAAATAACATCAGACTGCTTGTGTTTGCATGATTTTCATCAAGAACCGTAAGCAATGGAATGAAGTACATTAGCTTTAATTTTGGAAAACACTCGATTCTTTTAGATGCCAGTCATGCTATATTCAGAATAAGAAGACACTGTTGGGATAATTGTGTTATCTATTATGTCATGGAAGTACATAAAATTAATAATTGATAATTAGTGATCTCATATATTCAAGGTACAATAAAAGTACATAGTATGTGACAGACAACCCTATCTGCATGGGCACACACGCACACACATATATACACACCTGTTCACATATACAAAATTTTCTCAAATGAGGTCTAATTGTCTCTAGACAGTTTAGCTGCTGCAACTTGAAGAACAGGGCTACTGATATCTAGTGGGTAAAAGCCAGAGATGCCGCTGAATCACCTACAACATACAGGACATTTCTCACAACAAAGAAGTATCTAGTCTAAAATGTAACTATGCCTACGTTGACAATCCTGGGTATATATCTAGAGCCTTTTATTTTTTGCTATCATCTGCTTTCTTTGAATAGAGAAATATCACATATTAATACTTTTATCAACTAACTCTCTCTGACCATTAGACTGGTTAAATCAGACCACTATGACCAGAGCTTCCCTAGTGGCTTAGACGGTAAAGAATACACCTGCAACGCAGGAGACCTGGGTTTGCTCCCTGTGTTGGAAAGATCCCCTGGAGAAGGGAAAGACTACCCACTCCAGCATTTTGGCCTGGAAAACTCCATGAACTGTATAGTTCATGGGGTGGCAAAGAGTCAAACACAATTGAGCGACTTTCGCTTTCACTTCACCATCACACAGGAATAGGATCCACTCTTAACTTTTATTTATGGAATGTACACTCTGTGCCAGGCCTTGTTGTGGGCATAGTTCTAGAATGAGGTAGCACCTGTCTAGTCCACTTACTTCACTTAAGGTTTGGTGAATAACTGTACTAGTAAGCAAAGTGACTTGCCCATACTCACTTTGGCCAGGCTGGGTTTGAACTGATTTTTCGTGACTCTGAGATTCCAGAAAAATCTTTTGTACACTGAAACCTTTGCTCTTAGCAGTCAACAACTGAGAATGGTAATTATGGAATGTAGATTTGCTTTATGTGGGTGTTTTCCTATATACTGCCTAAAACCCCAACTTGCTCTGACTGCTTTGAATAGGCTATGTGTATTAAATTTTCAGATATATAGATAGAGTAGGAAGGAATAAGGTTGATTCCATAGGAATACGTTTATTAGATTTAGTTAGCTAAGCAAATCTTCTTTGAGTTGTATTTAATATTATATATTAATTTTCTACTAAGGATCTTTAAAAGAAACTACAAAATGAAAATTCTTTTGGCACTACTCATGGCAGCCCACTCCAGTACTCTTGCCTGGAAAATCCCATGGATGGAGGAGCCTGGTAGGCTGCAGTCCATGGGGTCGCTAAGAGTCAGACACAACTGAGCAACTTCACTTTCATTTTTCACTTTCCTGCATTGGAGAAGGAAATGGCAACCCATTCCAGTGTTCTTGCCTGGAGAATCCCAGGGACGGGGGAGCCTGGTGGGCTGTTGTCTATGGTATCGCACAGAGTCGGACACGACTGAAGTGACTTAACAGCAGCTGCAGCAGCATATAAAAAGAATAGTATGAGATAATATTTTCAGGATTAAAGTCCAGCAAAAGTTTTACTTCTTAAAAAGTGTTATTTTTTTCTTTTTTGCCCTGGCCACTAGGAATGTCAGAGCCAGATATGAATCTCACTAGCAGCAAAATGGGCTTCCCTGGTGGCTTAGACAGTAAAGAATCCACCTACAAAGCGAGAGATCTAGGTTCAATCCCTGGGTTGGGAAGATTCCCTGGAGGTGGGCATGGCAACCCACTCCAGTATCCTTGCCTGGAGAATCCCCATGGATGGAGAACCCTGGTGGGTTACAGTCCATGGGGTTGCAAAGAGTCGGACATGACTGAGAGTAGCACAGCAGCAAAATAATAGTTTGTATGTTATATATTTATCTTTTCCATTACTCTGACTTACTTTCCTTTTTTAAGATGTGAGGAAGTACAAATAAATTATTTAATTAGTAGATACACTCTGTTTTCCTAGAAAGTTTACTTAATAGAGTCATAGAATAGTAACATTATAAACGGTTTTAAAACTGAATAATTAACATGTGCCTTCTTCTCCTATGATTTGCTCAATGATTTGGAATCTATGACATTCCCTAGAATTTCATGAGCAGTTTCCAGTAATGCCATTTCTATCACATTCTTTAGTAAAACAACCTGGCCTGTCAATGGTAGTATAAAGACTTTTCACTATAACATTTGTCATAGCTCTTCTATAGCTGGGCACTCTGTTGTATACTTTTTGATATTTTTTTTCCTATCATTAACTCAGTCCTACAAATCAGATACAATGCTTATTTTACAGGTAAAGAACTAGAAGCCCGGAGAGGGTAAGTAGCTTGCCTAATACTATCCAGTGAGCTAGTGGCAGACCTAGAATGCCATTGCAGATCTGACTGCAAAGACCTTGCTTATTTTCACTTGTATGTCACTCCACTTAATGCATGGGAAAAAAAGGAAAAAATTGATAGAATCTGAAATTAAATTTCTAAGGTAGAAGTTTAGGTAAAATTTAATTCAATTACTGGTATGACTATTTTCATTGAATTTATTGAGTGATCAGTCACTCCATCCCCATTCTGGTTCTTACTTAAGTCTGCCCTACCTCCCAGTTAATAACTCTTACAGTGTAATTAGCTATACCATAGACCTAACAGTATAGTGTATCATCTGAAGACTTTGAAATAGTACAAAAAAGCCTTATTTGTGGTTCAGAGTTTACTTATTGATTGTCTTTTCTTTTTTTTCAAGAAAGCTTTTTTCATGTATTCCTTTATTTTTTAATTTTTATTGAGCCATAGTTGATTTATAATGTTGTGTTAGTTTCAGGTATACAATAAAGTGATTCACTTAGACACACATATATATCCTTTTTTATATTTTCTTTCACTATAGGTTATTACAAGATATTGAGTATAGTTCCCAGTGCTACACAGTAGGTCCTTTTGGTTATCAAATTTTATATATAGTAATGAATATATTTTAATAGACTTTCATTTCTTAAAAGTTACTCAACTGTACTTATTTGAGGAAAGGTGTCGACTTACACTATTTCCATCAAGAACATTATAAACTGTATATCTAGTTTCATGCTTGTAAAAGACTAAAACTGATTAAGGTGCTTCAACAAATGTAAGAATCCATAAATAAATGTAGTGATGCCTCATTTAATCCAAACTAATTATACTATAAGAATTACTATATCATGGAAAACAAGAAAATATTTATAATTATGTGATGTAAATCTGACTGTTCACTAGCTACCTGATCAGAGCCCCACCGTGCTCACTCTCTCTGCCGTCACTGAAAGGTAAACTGGACAGACTCAAAACACATTTGCAATAAGTATTGGAAATTTGTCTTTGGAGGAGAGGCAAAGTTTTCTTTCTCTCCTTTCACACTGATAATATCCTTCAGATACTCCCAGGATTCTTTCTCTCTTTGTGCAGCTTTAAACATCAAACAGGAGATTCTGATCAAAATGTGTTGATTGACTATATACTTCAATTGTTTGTATCTTGATCACAGTGGCTCAAGCAGTAAAAAATATGCCTGTAATGCGGGAGCAGCAGGTCCAATCCCTAGGTTGGGAAGATCCCCTGGAGGAGGAAATGGCAATCCACTGTAGTAGTCTTGCCTAGAGAACTCCATAGACAGAGGACCCTGGTGGGCTATATAGTCCAGGGGGTTGCAAAGAGTCAGACACAACTGAAGCAACTTATCACATAAATGCATATTAAATTGCTGCCTTCCTTTAAAAGCCTTGGCATTTAAATTTATCCTCAATTGCAAAATGAAAGGCCTTTTATTTATTTGAAACACTTTAGAGAAAGGAGAGGCAAGATTTGAATATGGTTCCCAAGATTCAAGCCCTTGGTATGGATGCCCGGTATAATCGACTCTTAAGTGTGGACAGGACCCGAGATATGATACAATACCACTCCTGTGGTTAGAATTTGTTAGATGGCAAAGGTAAGAGATTTTGCAGATGTATTTAAGGCCACAAATTCACTGACTTTGAGTCAATCAAATGCTGATTATCCTGGGTGGACCTGACCTAGCTACCTATCAAATCTACCCTTTAAAATATGATCGGCCCCCCACCTGAAAAGAAAGACTAAAAACAGGAAAGATATTGTCACATGGCTTTGAAGATGCAGAAAGAAATGTTATGAGTTACCCAAGAACTCAGGGCCTGAGTCTTTAACCACAAGCAACTGAATTCTGGCAATGAGCCTCAAGTGACATTATAGCCCCTGTGGATATCACAATAAGACACCTCACTAGTAGCCTTGGGGGACCCTGAGCAGAGAATCCAGCTAGACTATTCTTAGCAACCTGACTCATGGAAACTCTGGGATAATAAATGTATGTTTTTTAAGCTGCTACGCATGCACTATTTTGCTACAGAGCAGTAGACAGCTATAGCATGGATTAGCAGTGTGTTGGGATATTAGGAAAACAGGTGGAGTGAGTGGGAGGAAAAGACTATTCAGGCTGACTTCCACTCAGGAAAATAAATGCTCCTTCTGGAGATGTGGATGAATTAAAAGGAGGCCTGGAGGCAGGACCTAGAGTTTGTTTTACCCAAGCATGCTTCTGCTTGTCTCCAGATCAGTCGCACTTGCCTTAAAAGCCCTTTCCTTAATAATAGTAACAAGGATTAATATTTTTAGTATTTCCTAGGTGCTAGACACTATCCAAGGCGATTCACACCTATCTTTTATTTTGATCCCCATAACCACTCTGAGGTATGCAATTATGTATTATTATCAGTCCTATCAGAAGAGATTAAGAAGAAGTGGCAGGATACACAGAAGAACCATACAAGAAGGGTCTTAAAGGCCCAGGTAACCACGATGCTGCAGTCACTCACCTAGAGCTGAATGTCCTGGAGTGTAAAGTCAAGTGGGCCTTAGGAAGCATTACTATGAACAAAGCTAGTGGAGGTAATGGAATTCCAGCTGATCTATTTCAAATCTGAAAAGATGATGCTGTGAAAGTGCTGCACTCAATATGTCAGCATATTTGGAAAACTCAGCAGTAGCCACAGGACCAGAAAGGGTCAATTTTCATTCCAATGCCAAAGAATGTTGAAACCACTGTACAGTTGGTTTCATTTTGCATTCTAGCAAGATTATGCTCAAAATCCTTCAAGCCAGGCTTCAGCAGTATGTGAACTAAGAACTTAACAAGCTGGGTTCAAAAAGGCAGAGGAACCAGAGATCAAATTGCCAACAATCATTGGATCTTTAAGGAAGCAAAAGAATTCCAGAAAAAACATCCTATTCTTCTTCACTGAATATGCTAAAGCCTTTGACTGTGTGGATCACAACAAACTGTGGGAAATTATTAAAGTTATGGGAATACCAGGCCACCTTCCCTGTCTCCTGAGAAATCTGTATGCAGGACAAGAAGCAACAGTTAGAATCAAACATCGAACAATGGACCGGTTCAAAATTAGGAAAGAAGTACAATAAAACTATATTTTCCCCCTGCTTATTTAACTTTTATGCAGAGTATCTCATGCAAAATGCTGGGCTTGATGAATCACAAGCTGGAATCAAGATTGCTGGGAGATATATCAACAACTTCAGATATTCAGATGATACCATTCTAATAGCAGAAAGTGAAGAGAAACTAAAGAATCTCTTGATGAGGGTGAAAGAGGAACATGAAAAAGCTTGTTTTAAACTCGACATTCAAAAAACTAAAATCATGACATCTGGTCCCATCACTTCATGACATGTAGAACGGGAAAAAATGCACACAGTGACAGGATTTCTTTTCTTGGGCTCCAAAATCACTATGAACAGTGACTGACTGTAGCCATGAAATTATAAGATGCTTGCTCCTTGGCAGAAAAACCTAGACAGCATGTTAAAAAGCAGAGACATCACTTTGCCGACAAAGGGCTGTATAGTTAAAGCTATAGTTTCTCCAGTATTCATGTATGGATGTGAGAGTTGGACCATAAAGAAGGCTGAGCACCAAAGAACTGATACCTTCAAACTGGGGTGCTAGAGAAGACTCTTGAGAGTCCTTTACACTTCAAGGAGAGCAAACCAGTCAACACTAAAGGAAATCAACATTGAATATTCATTGGAAGGACTGATGCTGAAGTTTAAGCCGCAGTATTTTGGGTACTTCATGTGAAAAGATCCTCATGCTGGAAAAGATTGAAGGCAAAAGGAAAAAGGGGTGGCAGAGGATGAGATGGCTGGATGGCATCACCAACTCAATGGAAATGAATTTGAGCAAACTCCAGGAGACAGTCGAAGAAGAATAGTCTGCTGTGCTGCAGTCCATGTATGTGCAGAGTTGGACACAATTTAGAGACTGAACAACAACAATAATTGATCAAATTATATAATTGATGATACATATGTGTTAAATAATATGCCAAATATCAAATGGCTAGTACATGGTAGAGGCTAAGAATTAAACACAGATCTGACCAATCTAAATCATACAATCTGAAAATTGTATGATTTAGATGAAAATCTGCCGAGTTTACTCCCTTCTATAAAGGGACTTGATTCCAGCTTGTGTTTCTTCCAGTCCAGCCTTTCTCATGATGTACTCTGCATATAAGTTAAATAAGCAGGGTGACAATATACAGCCTTGACGTACTCCCTTTCCTATTTGGAACCACTCTGTTGTTCCATGTTCAGTTCTAACTGTTGCTTCCTGACCTGCATACACATTTCTTAAGAGTCCCTTGGATTGCAAGGAGATCCAGCCAGTCCATTCTGAAGGAGATCAGCCCTGGGATTTCTTTGGAAGGAATGATGCTAAAGCTGAAACTCCAGTACTTTGGCCACCTCATGCGAAGAGTTGACTCATTGGAAAAGACTCTGACGCTGGGAGGGATTGGGGGCAGGAGGAGAAGGGGACGACAGAGGATGAGATGGCTGGATGGCATCACTGACTCGATGGACGTGCGTCTGAGTGAACTCTGGGAGTTGGTGATGGACAGGGAGGCCTGGCATGCTGCGATTCATGGGGTCACAAAGAGTCAGACACGACTGGGCAACTGAACCGAACTGAACTGAATACAGAGACTTGCCCCTCTTCAATTCTACTAATCTGCAGTAGGCACTGTTCTCTTTAATCCTTATCCATAAATCTTAAAGATTTTCTATGTCTTTCTCACATTTTTGGTCAGTATATCAAGGCATTTTCTTACCTTAATGTAGCATTTTCATTTGAATAAAAGTGACAAGTCCTTGCATAAGAAATTCACAGTATGCCCAATAATGTTACTGAGATTGTTCCAATAGTTTTTAATGTAGAGATGAGGAACAGGTGTTTGCAAAAATATTTTTTCAAAGTTAAAAAAAAAACTTGGTTAAAAATTTAATCTAAGTCTATTCCACAAACTCTCTTTTATAATGAAATAAATTATTTATAAGATACACAATACTTATTTAGAAAATATCTAAATAAGAATATTGTATCAACTAGATTTATTTGATTGACATACTTTTGGCATTGAATGATATTTATATATTTTAAATTACCCTTAATTTGTTTACAACAGTTGCTCAGATTCCATTTGCATAGAAGACCATTTTTCCCCAAAGCACTGATATTCTATTACCAATTTCACACTAAAGATCTGTTTTCTCCTAAGTGTTCATTGACAATTAAAACATAAAAAATATTGGTTGTGTTTCAAGTTTGATATGTCTGAACTATTTGGATTTTATAATTTCATCACTATTATACTCAATTTTGGGCTTCCCAAGTGGCTTAGTGGTAAAGAATCCATCTGCCAATGCAGGAGATGCGGGTTTGATCCCTAGGTTGTGAAGATCCCCTGGAGAAGGAAAGGCCAATCCACTGCACTATCCTTGCCTGTCTCTGCCAGGCAGAGAAGCCTGGAAGGCCACAGTCCATGGGGTTATAAAGAGCTGGACATGACAGCAACTGAACACACACACACACTCAATTTTGATTTTGGAAATGCCAATTTTAGAGATGTAGAAAGACCAAGATTTGACCATCTTTGACCTCCAAAAATGGCACCTTCATACAGTTCAAGTAAGACTTAAATAATGATTCTGAAGTATGCATAAAACTCAAAGAACACTGTTGTAAGACTGACCATACTTTTAGTTCAATATGCTTTAAAAAGTTAAATGGACAAGCTAGAAATAAGAAAGTGACTCTATCATCTTGTGCATGTACATTTTTACCTCGTAATGTTACACTTATCTACAAAGGAGCAGTTTTACTATATTTATCCTCAAGGATATAAGCCATTTTGTTTAGTCTCACCAATTATGAAGTAAGGGTTAGACTATAAAACCACAAGAGTTTATTTGTGGTCAAGCTTATGATTTATTCAGTTGAGAGTTTTCTCTTTAATAAAAGAGTCATTTTTGTGAAAAAGCAGGACTATTCTTCCTGAATTGAAATGATAGGAATAGATATGCTTTTATAATACATTAGTTCAGCTACAACTAGGACAGAGTTGGTATTTCACTACCTGTGAAATTTCAGAGTCAACTGTGCACTGAAGAATGCCTGATCTCCTTCTTCAAGGCAATTTTTGTCATAAAATCATAAAATAGAATTTCTTCTCATCTTCCATATCTGTGCCACTAAGTTAAATAAGTATTTTCACCAGAAATGCAGATTTTCAGCCCAGAATTTCACACCACATTGGACTGAAATTTTCAAAAAGAATATAAAGTGTCAGAATTATTTTTAGTCAGAGCAAGAAGTATTATTTATACCTTGCTATAGTTTTTTTTTTTTAATGTGAAATTTTAACAAAATTTTAACTTGGGAGAGTAAAAATAAAATATGATTGTCAACTGCATTAAAGGTCCTCTTTAGCAATGTCTTGTGAGGACAAAGTTGGTGGTATTGATTGTGGTGGTGGTGATATTCTAAAAGCAGAATCACAAACAAGGAATGAGGAAGAGACTTGGAAACTGAACATACACAATATAAGCCCTTGGCATTCATTATCTCAGGTGATTATTTCAACATGCCTGTGCAGGGAGGTTTTAGGTCTTTATCAGGTGAGGAAACTGAGATAAGTGAGATTAAATTCACTCAAGGCCATGTTTATAGTAAGTAACAGAATCTAAAAGCAAATATGGCTGGATTTTAGAAAGTCAACCTCTTAACTTTTCAGATATAATCATATTGGTCACTACTGGTTAGATAAACCAAGTAGAACCATACTCACCATTTAAAAACTTAAAAGAACACTCTATCTATCCATCATCTATTTATCTACTTATCTATTTCCATTTGTGTGTGTATTCATATGTGTGAACCCATAAATTTATTGTAATATGGTAACTCTTTCAAACTCACAAATGGTGGTGCTTTAGCATTAAGCAATTTCATTATGAAACAGTTTTGCATTTAAAAACATCCTATGTCATAAACTTTAAGAATGAAGACATTTTAAAGAGGAAACAGTGTCAATATGTATATCTTATCCATTGTAAAGTGATCATAGTTACCTGTTTTTTTATATATATTTTTTATATACCATATTTTTATATACATAGCTAAAGTTTATAACATACTGACTGTTGCATTTTTTTTAAATTAGTGCTTTTGTCATCTTTAGGAATGATAAAGTTGATAAATATAAAACTGATAAATAATAAAGATGATAAATGGACTATTATTTTTATCTTCAGAACCTATTATTGTAGAAACATTTAATAGCTCTCCTTTGAGGATCTAACACTTAAAAAATAAATTAATACATTAATTTACCTCATCAATTCATCCATTAAGAACTAGGGAAAAAGCGGTAATTGGGGAAAACAAAAATGACAGTAAAAATCCAAAGGCATTGTTCTTAAAGTCCATACTGAAGACCTGACTCATTGGCACAAGTGTTGTCAGACTTTTAGCACATTTTAAGATGTTTATTAACATAGTAACTCTATCAATACAATGAGGCAGTTGCTACACTTTTTGGTTTGTAATCCCCTGTTAGATATTGGTTCTGTAATAATTTAGCATACAACGTGGTTGAGAATGCTGTGTTCTCCTTTTTCAACTTGTGCACAAGTGTACTCTCTCAGCCTCCTTTGCAGGTGGATCTCATGTGGGTTCTAGTCATTGGTTTATAAGAGAATAAGATATGTCCTTCTACTAGAGTGTATGGCAGAGTAGAAGGATGTGTGCTCATCTTCTCCTGAGAGACCATCAAAATCGCAACTAGCTGCTGAACAACCATTGACAAGAGAATGTTGGATCCCACCCCAAAAAGATACCCCACATTCTAAAGACAAAGAAGAAGCCTCAGCAGGAAGGTAGGAGGGGCACAATCATGTTTAAAATCAAACCTCATACCCACCAGACATGCTCGGAGGGTGCAAACAAAACCTCGTGGGCACTGGGACCCAGGGAAAGGAGCAGTAACCACCGGAAGAGCCTGAGCCAGACCTGCCTTTGAGTGTTTGAGTGTTTCCTGTGGAGGCACGGGTCAGCAGTGGTCTGCCACGGGGACAGGGGCTCTGGCAGCAGCAGGCCTGGGAGGCCCGGCATGTGGCATAAGTCCTTTTGGAGGAGTTCACCATTAGGACTATAGAGCCACAAAGTGGAGAACAATTATACCAAAGAAGTTCTTACATTATTGTGAAAGTTCTAGGAACCACAACAGATTCCCCAATTTGGGGATCTGGCAAAGGGACTGAAAACCTCAGGGAATTTGACTTTGAAGGCCAGTGGAATTTGATTACAGAACTTCCACAGGACTGGGGAAACAGAGACTCTTGGAGGGCACAAACAAAAACTTGTGCACACCAGGGCCCAGGAGAAAGGAGTAGTGACCCCACAAGAGACTTAGACAGACTTGCGTATGAGTGTTTGGGAGTTTGTGGTGGAGGCTTGTGTCAACATTGGCCAGCCACACGGATCAGGGACACTGACTGCAGAAACCTGGGATGTGTGCCATGATGGTATGAGTCCTTTTGGAGGAGATTGCCAACCCACTCCAGTACTCTTGCCTGGAAAATCCCATGGGCGGAGGAGCCTGGTAGGCTGCAGTCCATGGGGTCGATAAGAGTCGGACAGGACCAAGCGACTTCACTTTCACTTTCCACTTTCATGCATTGAAGGAAATGGCAACCCACTCCAGTGTTCTTGCCTGGAGAATCCCAGGGATGGGGGAGCCTGGTGGGCTGCCATCTATGGGGTCGCACAGAGACAGACACAACTGAAGCGACTTAGCAGCAGCAGCAGCAGCAGCAGCCATTATCTTTATTATAGTTTGGCCCCAGGACAAACTACAGGGAGGGAACACAGCCCCACCCATCAACAAAAATTGGATTAAAGATTTACCAGGGTGCTGGAGTGACTGTGAGGAGATATCTCACATCCAAGGGCAAAAGAGAAGCCCCAACAAGATGGTAGGAGGGGCAAAATTGCATTTAGAATCAAACCCCATACCCACCAGAGATGCTCAGAGGGCTCAAACATACCTTGTGCACACCAGGACCCAGAGACCCCACAAAGACTGAGACAGAGCTGTGTTTGTGTGTCTCCTGAGGAGGTATGGTCAGCAGTGGCCTGCTGCTGGAGCAGGGGCTCTGGGTGCAGAGGACCTGGGTATGGCTTACGCCCTCTTGGAGGAGGTCGCCATTAACCCACCATAGAGCAGCAAGAATTTATACAGGACTGGGGAAACAGGCTCTGGGAGGACACAGACAGAAACTTGAGTGCACCAGGACCCAGGAGAAAGGAGCAGTGACCCCACAAGAGACTGACCAAGACTTGCCCGTGAGTGTCCAAGAGACTCTGGTGGAGGCATGGATCGGTGGTGGCCTGCTGCAGGGTCGGGGGCACTGACTGTAGCAGTACCTGCAAGGGATTTTTTGAAGGAGGTTGCCATTATCTTCATTACCTCCACCATAGTTTGGCCTCATGTCAAATAACAGGGAGGGAACACAATCCTGCCCATAACAGAAAATTGAATTAAAGATTTACTGAGCACGGCCCTGCCTGTCATAACAACACCCAGTTTCCCCCTTAGTCAGTCTCTCCCTGGTGGCTCAGACAGTAATGTGTCTGCCTGCAATGCAGGAGACCTGGGTTCGATCCCTGGGTCAGGAAGATCCCATGGAGAAGGAAATGGCAACCCACTCCAGTACTCTTGCCTGGAAAATTCCATGAACTGAGGAGCCTGATAGGTTACAGTCCATGGGGTCGCAAAGAGTCGGACACGACTGAGCAACTTCACTTCTACCCATCAGGAAGCTTCCATTAGCCTCTTATCCTTCTCCCATCACAGGGCAGACAGACTGAAAACCACAATCACAGAAAATTAACCAGTCTGATCACATGGACCACAGCCTTGTCTAATTCAATGAAACTATGAGCCATTCCTTGTAGGGCCACCCAAGAAGGATGGGTCATGGTGGAGAGTTCTAACAAAACGTGGTCCACTGGAGAAGGGAATGGCAAACCACTTCAGTATTCTTGCCTTGAGAACCCCCAAAACAGTATGAAAAGGCAAAAATATAGGACACTGAAAGCTAAACTCCCCAGGTTGGGAGGTGCCCAATATGCTACTGGAGATCAGTGGAGAACTAACTCCAGAAAGAATGAAGAGGTGCAGCCAAAGCAAAAACAACATCCAGTTGTGGATGTGACTGGTGATGGAAGTAAAGTCCGATGCTGTAAAGAGCAATATTGCATAGGAACCTGGAATGTTAGGTCCATGAATCAAGGCAAATTGGAAGTGGTCAAACAGAAAATGGCAAGAATGAACATCAATATTTTAGGAATTAACCAATTAAGATGGACTGAAATGGGTAAATTTGACTCAGATGACCATTATATCTCCTACTGTGGGCAAGAATCCCTTAGAAGAAATGGAGCAGCCATCATAATCAACAAAAGAGTCCAAAATGCAGTACTTGGATGCAACCTCAAAAATAACAGAATGATCTCTGTTCATTTCCAAGGCAAACCATTCAATATCACAGTAATCCAAATCTATGCCCTAACCAATAATGCTAAAGAAGCTGAAGTTGAACGGTTCTATGAAGACCTAGAAGAACTTCTAGAACTAACTCCCCAAAAAGATGTCCTTTTCCTTGTAGGGGACTGAAATGCAAAAGTAGGAAGTCAAGAAATACATGGAGTAATGGGCAAATTTGGTCTTGGAGAACAGAATGAAGCAGGGCAAAGGCTAAGAGTTTTGCCAAGAGAACGCACTGGTCCACAAGGGAAGACTCTATAGAATGATATCACCAGATGGTCAATATCAAAATCAGATTGATTATATTCTTTGCAGCCAAAGATGGAGAAGCTCTGTAGAGTCAGCAAAAACAAGACGGGGAGCTGATGTAGCTCAGACCATGAACTCCTTATTGCAAAATTCAGACTTAAATTGAAAAAAGTAGGGAAAATCACTAGATCATTCAGATATGACCTAAATCAAATCCCTTATGATTATACAGTGGAAGTGACAAAGAGATTCAAGGGATTATATCTGATAGAGTACCTGAAGGTTTATGGATGGAGGTTTGTGACATTGTACAGCAATCAAGACCATCCCCAGAAAAAGAAATGCAAAAAGGCAAAATGATCGTCTGAGGAGGCCTTGCAATCAGCTATGAAAAGAGAAGCAAAAGGCCAAGGAGAAATCAAAAGATATACCCATTTTAATGCAGAGTTCCAAAGAATAGCCAGGAGAGATAAGAAAGCCTCCCTCAGTGATCAATGCAAAGAAATAGAGGAAAACAATAGAATGGGAAAGACTAGAGATTTCTGCAAGAAAATTATAAATATCAAGGGAATTTTTCATGCAAAGATGGACACAATAAAGGGCAGAAATGGAATGGACCTAAAAGAAGCAGAAGATATTAAGAAGAGGTGTCAAGAATACACAGAAGAACTATACAAAAAAGATCTTCAAGACCAAGATAATCACAATGGTATGATCACTCACCTAGAGCCAGACATCTTGGAATGTGAAATCAAGTGGGCCTTAGGCAGCATCAGTATGAACAAAGCTAGTGGAGATGATGGAATTCCAGTTAAGCTATTTCAAATCCTGAAAGATGATGCTGTAAAAGTGCTGCACTCAATATGCCAGCAAATGTGGAAAACTCTGCAGTGGCCACAGGACTGGAAAGGTCAGTTTTTGTTCCAATCCCAAAGCAGGGCAATGCCAAACAATGTTCAAACTACCACACAAAAGCACTCGTTTCACATGCTAATAAGAGCATGCTCAAAATCCTCCAACTGAGGCTTAAACAGTATGTGAATCAAGAGCTTCCAGATGTCCAAGCTGGATTTAGAAAAGGCAGAGGAACCAGAGATCAACTTGTCAACATCCACTGGATTGTAGGAAAAGCAAGAGAATTCCAGAAATACATCTGCTTCATTGACTACGCTAAAGCCTTTGACTATGTGGATCACAACAAACTGGATAATTCTTCAAAAGATGGGAATACCAGACCACCTTACCGGTCTCCTGAGAAACCCATATGCAGGTCAAGAAGCACCAATTAGAACCTGACATGGAACAACAGACTGGTTCAAAATTGGGAAAGGAGTACATCAAGGCTGTATATTGTCCCCCTTCTTATTTAACTTATATGCAGAGTACATCATGTGAAGCACTGGGCTTTATGAAGCACAAACTTGAATCAAGGCTGCCGGGAAAAATATCAATAACCTCAGATATGCAGATGATACCACGCTTACGGTAGAAAGCGAAGAGGAACTGAAGAGCCTCTTGATGAGGGTGAAAGAGGAGAGTGAAAAAGATGGCTTAAAACTCAACATTCAGAAAACAAATATCATGGCATTTGGTCCTATAACTTCATGGCAAATAGATAGGGGAAAAAGTGGAAACAATGACAAGACTTTCTTTTCTTTAGCTCTAAAATCATTGTGGGTGATGACTGTAGCCATGAAATTAAAAGATGCTTGCTCCTTGGAAGAAAAGCCATGGCAAATCTAGACAGTGTATTAAAAAGCAGTAATATTTTTTTGTCTACAAAGGTTTATACAGTCAAAGCTATGGTTTTTCCAGTGATCATGTATGGATGTGAGACTTGAGACTTGGACCATAAAGAAAGCTGAGCACCACAGAATTGATGCTTTGTAAAGCTCTGGGTGTTCTTTAGAAGGAATGATGCTAAAGCTGAAACTCCAGTACTTTGGCCACGTCATGCGAAGAGTTTTGACTCATTGGAAAAGACTCTGATGCTGGGAGGGATTGGGGTCAGGAGGAGAAGGGGATGACAGAGGATGAGATGGCTGGATGGCATCACCGACTTGACGGACGTGAGTTTGAGTGAACTCCTGGAGATGGTGATGGACAGGGAGGCCTGGTGTGTTGTGATTCATGGGGTTGCAAAGAGTCGGACATGACTGAGCGACTGAACTGAACTGAACTGACCTGTGGCATTGGAGACGACTCTTGAGATTCCCTTGAACTGCAAGGAGATCAAAGCAGTGAATCCTAAAGGAAATCAAACCTGAATATTCATTGGAAGGACTGATGCTGAAGCTCAATTTCCAATACTTTGGCCACCTGATGTGAAGAACTAACTCATTGGAACAATCCCAAAGCAGGGCAAACTGATGCTGGGAAAGATTGAAGGCAGGAGGAGAAAAGGACAATAGAGGATGAGATGGTTGGATGACATCAATGACTCGATGGACATGAGTTTGAGCAAGCTCCAGGAGATGGTGAAGGACAGGAAAGCCTGGTGTGCTGCAGTCTACGGGGTCACAAAGAGTTGGACACGACTGAGTGACTGAACAACAACAACAAAGATATGTCCAGTTTGTGGGACAAGGCTTTTAAGCAGCTGCTGCTGCTGCTGCTAAGTTGCTTTAGTCGTGTCCAACTCTGTGTGACCCCATAGATGGCAGCCCACCAGGCTCCCCCATCCCTGGGATTCTCCAGGCAAGAACACTGGAGTGGGTTGCCATTTAAAATCCCATGGACAGAGGAGCCTGGTAGGCTGTAGTACATGGGGTCCCTAAGAGTCAGACACGACTGAGCAACTTCACTTTCACTTTAAGCAGCTGTTGTATCCTAACTGTGCTTTCTTCTTCTGATAATGACGAAGCTCATGAGCAAGCAGAGCCATGAGATGCAAGGGGTAAGGGTCTGAATCACTGCCTATCCAATGAGAGGTGGAGGAGAGCTGCCTGTTCAAGAATTCCCACCAGAAAATGTTTGTAAGTATGTTCTAGTTCATTATCAATGTGTCTGTTTTGTTTGAGATACTGCATACTTTGGGTCTATTTGTTATTTCAAATAACAAATAGTGAGTTGGGTGACACCAACTCACACATTGAGGATAGTATCAGGTAACAAAACGATTACTTAGACATAATTTGAAACCATATATAAAATGAAGTATATACAATTTACTGAGTGTTACAAATATGTGAAGAACATTACCTATTGATTTTACCTCCCTCCGGCTACATTTGATCCCGTTATACTTGTGCTTAATCAGTAGATTAAGTGAGTAACATCATTAACAAACTGAATGATGTGCTTCCATTTGACACAATGGCCAAGCAGACCTGGCTTCTTCTATGTGAGACTTGGGCTAATAATATTCCTGTAGAAACTTCCCAGATTTTCTGCCCCAAAGTGCTCAACATCTGTTCCCTTAAGAATAAGCTTTCTGATTTGTCTACACAGAATTCAATCATTTTCCATTTATAATCTAAGATATTTAACTTATCAAGTGCTATTAAATAAAACTGTGTACGTTAGGAAGTACTTTGCTGCTGCCTTTGCAAGGGTTTCTAAAGGCTTTAAAAATTCTTTTCAGAGTGAGAATTTTAGAATCTTTGAGAAGCATATTCCAAAATGGTTCTTCCCACACACTGTATATGTTACTTGAACAAATCTCTAAACATCTTTGACATTCAATTACCACACCTGTAAAATGGGAGGTTGTGCATGCAAAATAAGATAATGAATGTAAAACAACTCGGACAGTATCTGGTGTACTATTTACTTTTTGGATTATTTTGATAATTTAATTTATTGTATAATTATTTTGCCACTTCACAGGTATCAAGATCCATATACACTATTGCCATATATGTAATAATCCTGAGGTTATACATATGGATTTCACGAATGTATTTTCTGATTAATTTTTACCTAAAAGTAGTATGAGACTGAGTTAATACCACTTGGTATGGATTTGCTGAAATGAGATTCAAATCAGTTTAATGAGTTTAACTTTGAAAAGTACCAATATGTCTGGAAAATAATTATTAGAAATTTTCTTCATGACACTAATTTTCCATTCACATGAATGAGGCTTAGCAAAGCTGTCATAATCATCTTGTAATGATACAAGTAGAAATTCTCAGAGATGGTGTTATAATGATAAGGTAAAACAAAGTTCTGTCAATACTGTGGTGTGCTAAGAGGATAATAAGGAGTTTCAGTATTTTAAGATACTAACTGGGGATTACATCCATTTGAAGGGAAATCCTAGTATTACCTTTTTAGCAATCCTTCAACATGGAAATGCATAGTTGAGACTGAAGTACCAATATCTGTATTGCTACTGCTAAGTCATTTCAGTCGTGTCTGACTTTGGGTGACCCCATAGATGACAGCCCACCAGGCTCCCCTGTCCCTGAGATTCTCCAGGCAAGAACGCTGGAGTGGGTTGCCATTTCCTTCTCCAATGCATGAAAGTGAAAAGTGAAAGTGAAGTTGCTCAGCCGTGTCTGACCCTCAGCGACCCCATGGACCACAGCCTACCAGCCTCCTCTGTCCATGGAATTTTCCAGGCAAGAGTACTGGAGAGGGGTGCTATTGCCTTCTCCAATGCATGAAAGTGAAAAGTGAAAGTGAAGTTGCTCAGCCGTGTCTGACCCTCAGCGACCCCATGGACCACAGCCTACCAGGCTCCTCCGTCCATGGGATTTTCCAGGCAAGAATACTGGAGTGGGGTGCCATTGCCTTCTCCAATGCATGAAAGTGAAAAGTGAAAGTGAAGTTGCTCAGTCGTGTCTGACCCTCAGCGACCCCATGGACTGCAGCCTACCAGGCTCCTCCATCCATGGGATTTTCCAGGCAAGAGTACTGGAGTGGGGTGCCATTGCCTTCTCCGAATATCTGTATAGTAACATACATATAGAGGGTGTGATCTACAGTCAGAAAGGACAGAGAACAAATCAACTCTTGTTATCTACTTCTAAGTAATTCTTAAGCAGATATGTGCTGGGGAATATAGGAAACCCCTCCAACTGGAGAGAATGGTACCTGTGAACACAGGGAGATAATTCAAGAATGGGACTCTATGAGGCATTCTATATGGGAGTTGTAGAACAAAAGGTAGAAATAAGATGCAGTCTGTGTGAGACAATGCAAAGAGAAACTATCTAAAACACAGGGCTCCTGTGGGGAAGAATGAAAATTCCTGTGTCATTAGTTGTGCAACCTTGGACAATTGATTTTCCTATGCCTTAATTTTCTCATCTGTAAAGGGGAGATTACAACTGTTCACAGTTTATTTGTCACTGGAATTTGATAGATACTTTACTGCAAAACATATGGTCTAGTAAATGGCACCTAATTAGCCCTCAATTATAGTCCTGTGTGTTGGGAACTTTTTTTCTTTTTGTATTTGTTATTATTACTTAAATGCATATATGTGAAATGTTGAGGCTGTACGCTGAATATTTGGCCTTGTCAGGTATGTAAAACTTTATTTCAATAACTGTAGTTTTTCTTTGTTGCCATGGTTCAGGAGACACAAAACAGTTAAAAGGAGGATTTTTTCCCTTTGTTTTTCCCCCAGTGCTTGTGAGTAGGCCTGACGATAAGCTTCTCTCACCATGCTCCTTGCACTCATCATAATGAGCCTGATAGAAAAGAATGTACTGGTAAGACAGACAGCCAACAGCATTGCCTGAAAATGCTTCAGGTTGCTGCTAAAGACTAAAAAAATGTTCTTCCACACATAGAGGGGAAGGGCGAACAAGGGAGAAACCATGGTTAGGCAACAGGAGGAAAATAGGAAGAGGGTGGCACCAAAGCCACGAAGCAAAGAACCCACAGCATGGGCTGCTGCAGGGAGGTGAAGATTTAGGAGTCGATCATCAACCATGTTCAATGACTGAACACCATAGACTGCTGTGCTGGTTCAATGCACTATTGATGGCGTGTAAACTTGTAATCTCCAGCACAGTATAACTGATCACTTCCCAATTTTTTAATCTGTCCACTTAGTGTTAAAACCACCCAGTTGTCAATAAAAATGACTTTACATGGGTTTGAGTCCCCTCATTTGCGGTTGCTTACCTGCCAGACTTGTTATTGTTCTGGTAATAATTACAATTTGAATTTAGGCAGATTTTCCTGCTTATCTTTAGGAAAGACTCCCTGAGAGTATGTTTTTCTGCCTTTTTCATTTTGGACATCAGCTTTTCTAGCTGTAACTACACAAATAGAAGAAACACAAACAAGCATATAAACTAAAAATAAAAGCATATTCTGCTAAAATCAGGGCTAGTGAAATCTCTATCTCATAGACCAAGAGATTCTAAGGGTTAGACACTGGAGCCTACTTCTATCCAAAGACTTCTACGAAACTACGAGACCTCATTGCTTCTACTGAGGAAGGTACTCTCAGGATGGAAGTGCACAGAAGCCATTTAGCTTCTACTGTGCTATTGCATTGAAAAGCTACTTCTAAATAATCACTCACCTTCTATATCACCCAGCAATATGCTTATGGAAGCTATTTTCTTTCTTGTAACTACAGGTGTCAGATGCATCAAAACCAAACAAAACAGAAGTGCCCTTTCAGCTCTTCTCAGTGCCATTTCTTGTCAATTCCATGCTGCCTACAGCAACAACATAATATGGAAACAGCAGTGATGTCACTGGAAGTGCTCTGTGATTGACAGTGAAGAACAATAATAGTCAGAGGTGGCTCCTCAGAGAATTCAGAACTCGCTCAATGTTGTCCAGAGGCTCATCCCTTGATTTAAAGGAGGAAGGAAGTTCTCTGCATGAGAAAGCAGAGCTGAGAAGTGGCATAGGTGCAAAAGAACGGTCAGTTACTCTGAAAGTACTTAGAAGCCGGACCTGCTGAATACTGAGGTCTTGGTAAGGTTCTTTGTGAGGAGCTCTGGGAACCCAGAAATGTAATGGCAGTGAAGCACATTCCTTAACTCTCACACTTGTTGAAATGAGTAGAAGGTGGCATTTGTTTGGAAATCCCTCCCTAGTCTTTGTTCCCAGAACCCAGTATTCATTTTCCTGTGCCTACATGCGTAGCTCTACCACTGCAACAAATTGTTGAGTGCCAGGCCTTCCCAGATGGTTACATTGAATTAAAAATATATGCAAATATAAGTTCCAAAGTAAAAATGAATGTGAATAAAGATATAATTCTCACTAATTCCCCAAATTGCCTTCTATTACAGCCATGCTGCTACAAATATTGCCTTTATCCACCCAAATCTTTGTTCTCATCATCCTTCTCCTTTGAAATCTTCTGTAATTCTCTATTTATGAAATTCTGCCCATTTTTAAGGACCAGCTAAAGTCTTCACCCTTCATACTCTTTCGTAGCAATGCCCACCTTTCCTGAAAACCCTATTGCTTGCCTGGTATTTGCCCTTTAATATTGACTGTCCTTTTCTCTTATTTTAGAATCTCTTTCCTCCTCAACAGAATCCAAATTCCTTGAGATTAGAGCCCATTTGGGCTTTCCAGGTGCAGCAATGATAAAGAATTTGCCTGGAAATGCAGGAAACATAAGAGAAGTGAGTTCAAGGCCCAGGTAGGAAAGAGCCCCTGGAATACGAAATGGCAACCTACTCCAATAATCTTGCCTGGAAAATGTCATGGACAGAGGAGCTTGGTGCACTACAGTCCATAGGGTCACAAAAAGTTAGACATGGCTGAGTGACTAAGCACAATGAACACAGAGATCATTTTAAAATCCAGTCCTTTGCTGAATCCACAATGATATGCACAAGTCCTGTGGAGAAAAGAACAGGAGTCTACAGGCTGGGAGTGAACTGTGTAAAATTACACTGTATAACCTGAGCAAAGTCTAATTAGATGAAATTTCTGTCAAGAAGAAACTGTTCTTCCAAATTTTCCCTTTTCTTTTCAAATGGCACCTGTCTATCTTTCCTGGGAGATAAAATAGTCTAATTGAATTAGATTACCTAGATTTGGAGTTAGATTCTAATTGATGTTTACCATATAGCTCTGGGGACTTTACTTACTTCCCTGTGCCTCAGTCTCCCAACTGTAAATTGGACCAAATAAGAATAATTGCCTTTAGCACCATCTGGAGTATTAATTAAACTAACATATGTAAAGTGCTTAGAACAATCCCCCAAATATAGTGACTGCTAATAAATACAGGCTATTATTTTGTTATGATTCAATTTCTTCTTATTAGCTTGCTGCTGCTACTGCTAAGTCGCTTCAGTCGTGTCCGACTCTGTGCGACTCCAGAGACAGCACCCCACCAGGTTCCCCTGTCCCTGGGATTCTCCAGGCAAGAACACCGGAGTGGGTTGCCATTTTCTTCTCCAATGCGTGCAAGTGAAAAGTGAAAGTGAAGTCGTGTCCGAATCCTAGCAACCCCATGGACTGCAGCCTACCAGGCTCCTCTGTCCATGGGATTTGCCAGGCAAGAGTACTGGAGTGGGTTGCCATTAGCTTAGTATTCAATTAAACTTCCCTCTGATTTCTAAGTGGAGGCCACTTATTTGAACATAGTGTCCCATTGGCTGGAAACCAGAGATGTAGTACCGCGAGAGCTTTTGGTTGGATGTTAGGGGAGTTGACTCTTCAGTCACTGGTCAGTGCACCATCTCAGGGTTCTTCGAGGGTAAGCTGTGACAAACTTAGACAGTGTATTAAAAAGCACAGACATCGTTTTGCTGACAAAGGTCCATATCGTCAACTCAATGGACATGAATTTGAGCAAACTCCAGGAGTTAGTGAAGGACAGGAAGCCTGGTATGCTGCAGTCCATGGGGTCACAAAGAGTTGGACACATCTTAGCGACTGAATAACAAGAACAACTGATATTTCTGGATTGCCTTTGCCAAACATGTGTGGTTTCCCTTCCACAGTACACATTTATTGCTCAGAAGTGCTGTCCCTCAGAGACTACACTTTCCAGCCCTCTCCCCTTGATTTTAAATGATGAATCACATTCTTGCCAATAAAACATAAGTAGAAATGATGTGTGCCACTTCCGGTCCAGGAATGCACCTCCTCTTCTTCATGCTCCTTTCACTGATTTGATGCAGATGCACCCAGAGACCTTAGAAGTCATATGTTAAAGATGCCAGGTCCATCCACTGGGAAGCCTCTGGGGGTCCCTGATTTACTGCCCACAGGAAAGTCACCTGTAAACAGCAATGCCCATGATGGACTTCAAAAGAGTGAAAAATAACATTCTATTCTATTTCAGCTTTTATGTAGGGTGGTGTCTATTTGTTATAGCAGGTAATGTTATCCTACCATGTTGCCCATCAATGGATTAGAAAAGAGTCTACCCATCTACCAAAAGTAACCCAACATCTTGCCCATCAGTGAATTAGAAACAAGTCTACCCATCTACCAAAATCTACCCATCTACCTGGATTCAACCCAGGTCTCCTGCATTGCAGGCGGATTGTTTACCAACTGAGCTATCAGGGAAGCACAAAGTTAATTATTAACTCATAAAATACCAAAGTCTCAGAAGCACCAAGTAAATATATCTAGTAATATTTTCCTGCTTACTTTGTGTTTTTATTCTGAGAAATTTGTGTTAAAATTGCATAATAGCTCACAAGTGCTTCTCAACTCACCCATGAAGTCAAATGTTCTGGGTTCCAAAATATGCAGTAGTTACAGCAAAGATTGTCTTAGGATCTTTAAAGGTGCTTATTAAGATTCAGGTATAAAGGAAGAGAAGGCTTAGAGAGAGCTAATCCTCTATCATCAAGACAAACATCAAAGGAGTTTTATGTAAATAGTTGAGCAAGACCAGTTAACCATTGAGTTAATTTCTCAAAGCTTTAATGAATGTTTATCAGATGTACTTAAATAGTTTTAAACAGCAACTGAAATAAGTATTATCAATTTTTCTATTGTATCTACTTTTAAGTATAGAATTTAAAAACAAACTGAAAAGGGCTTTTCATCAGGTTTGTTTGTTTGTTTGTTTGAGGGCAGGGTTAAGCATTTGTTGCCAACCCATGTGCTAAGTCACTTCAGTCGTGTCTGACTCTTTGCAACCCTATGGACTGTAGCCCTCCAGGCTCCTCTGTCCATGGGATTCTCCAGGCAAGAATACTGGAGTGGGTTGCCATTTCCTTCTCCAGGGAATCTTCCCGACCCAGGGATCAAACCTGCATTTCTTATGTCTCCTGCATTGGCAAGCAAGTTCTTTACCACTAGGGCCACCTGG
This sequence comes from Bos indicus x Bos taurus, assembly GCF_003369695.1. Lineage (NCBI taxonomy): Eukaryota > Metazoa > Chordata > Mammalia > Artiodactyla > Bovidae > Bos > Bos indicus x Bos taurus. The sequence goes on from NC_040077.1 coordinate 53,352,897, forward strand.
GAAGCCAACCCACAACTAAATTCAAATTTGAATGTGAATAGCTGATCCTTACTTTTTTATTTTAACACTTAATATTTGCAACACATATAAACTTTTAGTTCCCACCCAGACACCTAGCTTTAAGACCCATATATGAGATACTTTTAGTCTCTAATCAGATATCTGTGGAATTATGAATCATTAACAAAACCTGACATCTCTGATGCACTGAGGTGGTTTTAAACTCCAAAATTAGTGTTATTCTAACCCCCTCAAAATGAACAAAAAACACATGTTTGTTGGTGTAGAACAGATTTGTTTGAGAGTGAGTTCATTAAGCACCCCTTGCCCTAGCATCTATGGGTCTCAAAACAAGAAAACAAATGGAGACATATATGCTGTATGTGAAAACTTTTAACAGTTGTAAATCCAGTGTACAAACTTCCCCAAATCATTTTTCAAAACCATTTCATTTTTGTAAGGACTTAACATGTTGATACATGTTAAGGAACCATGCCCAGTACATAGTGAGGACCCAATAAATGCTAGCTCCTTTTCTGGTTTTTGCTACTGTTGACGGTGATGACTTCCTCTCCTTGAGAGCATGACGTAATGAACAAATGACTCAGGGATTGATTATTGGGCCAAATGCTTCTCCGGACCCTAGGGGTACTCTCACGATTAATGAAACAATATCTAAAAGTGTGGGATCATTTTCACCAGATCCAAAATGCATACTAAAATGACTGTAACAAACAAAAGACTTTAGGCACTGGAATCCCACAGGCATTAATTTTGTAATAACTTTAAAATGAGAATTCTAAGATTATTTAAATTTTACAGATATTTATGTATGATAAACTAAGTGAAATTTAAGCACTAGAGGGAGGGTTTGAATAAAAATGCTGATTAAAATCAGTAATTCTGGTATTGTTGGATTAATACTTGGCTTAGTAATGTTATCACTTAAAACTAATAGGGTCAATATCTATTTCTAGAAACAATCAACAATAACTCCTAAATTATAGTCATCCTTCCCAGCCCTGCTAAAATTAATGGTCTTGTAAAATTCCTATTAGAAGAATATACATTTCAAACACTGAAAACTCTGCCATAAATTATTTACATAAATAATTATTTTTAAAAATCAATAAGACCATTTTAAAGTTTTGGAACTAAAAGGAAGATTTTTTTTAAAAGTTGCTTTGGGAGTAATTTATGAAAAAGATTACCCTTCTTTCTATCATAATAATTTTTAAAAGGACTGTCTTTTCTATTAAATTTTTAAATTCAATTTTACAGGCTGTTACTCTATAAATAGAACAATCCATTTTAAATGGACAAGGTGAAGTATATAAATGACATTATTAGTGTTGCGACTAACAAGTTTTGAACTCTGCATATTTACACATAAATAAAACCAAACCACAGATACCAGTCTAAGAGTAAAAGAAGACTAGGAGTGATGTACCATTATTTCCGTAGTTTAAGGTGTAAATGGATCAAAATGATTGAGTAATATTGGCGCCTTCCTGCATTATAAATTGAAAAATATATTGAAAAATATTTAATTTAAAAACAGCAAAAATACCTATTTGGAAACTATTAGATGCATATGACTTTCTCCTTTTACAATATTTTAAGTTATAGGTAGGAAGCTAAAGTTACCCCAAATGTCTGATGAAATCGGTAAACTGTTGCAAAGAACAAGCAACTGAATTTCATACGAATATGATATGCTTATAGGATAGAAAAGTCAAACATTATTTGTACTCATGGCTACTAAATTGGGGACACGTGGCTATGATTGTCAAATGGCACCACTGAAAAATGGACATTTATTTGAGAAGCAGTCACAGTTTTCCAAAAATGTTTTGAAACTTTCAAGTTCCGGAAATATTTTTATTCTCAAATTTTAAAACATGCTTTGTCTACCTATAATACCTAAATGAATTTCTGGTTGATTTTGCCTAGTATCCAAGTATGACTCTTAAAGGTATTGGAAACCTTTACATAAAATTTGCTTTTTAGTGATAGTCTCATCTCCAGCCTTGATGGAGGGGAGGGAGGGCTTTGACATCCTAGCCAAGCAGGGCAATAAGAAAATGGGTAGATATGGAGAGCAAAGGTTCAAAGCGAATCAATTTGAATACAAATCAATTCACCCTAATTAAAACTGTTAACTCACTGTACATATTCTGAGTGCTAACCTGAGTCAGGTCTCAACAAAACAAACAAGAAAGGAAGAAAAGTGGGTTCAATCTGATTGCCTGACCTCTCCCAGAGAACTCCCTCTGGCTTGCTATTGGGATTCTCTGAAAGAACCCAGCAGTTAATAATGCATTGTAGATCTTCAGAATAAGCAAAAACACTTGCATGGCATATGGTTAATTTTCTGTCAGCCTAACCATTTAAAGATGCCCAGATTAAACATTTCAAGTATATCTGGGAGAGTGTTTCCAAATGAGATTACATTGGAATTGGTGGATTCAGTAAAGTTGATTGTCCTTAAGAATAAGAGCTCAGTTCAGTTCAGTTGCTCAGTCATGTCCCACCCTTTGCAACCCCATGGACTGCAGCACACCAGGCTTTCCTGTCCATCACAAATCCCCAGAGCTTACTCAAACTCATGTCCATTGAGTTGGTGATGACTTCCAACCATCTCATCCTTTGTCGTCCCTTTCACCTCCTGCCTTCAATCTTTCCCAGCATCAGGGTCTTTTCCAATGAGTCAGTGCTTCACATCAGGTGGCCAAAGTATTGGAGTTTCAGTTTCAACATCAGTCCTTCCAATGAACATTCAGGTTTGATTTCCTTTAGCATGGACTGGCTTGATTTCTTGCAATCCAAGGGACTCTCAAGAGTCTTCTACAACACCACAGTTCAAAGCATCAATTCTTTGGTGCTCGGCTTTCTTTATGGTCCAACTCTCACATCCATACATGACTGTTGGAAAAACCATAGCTTTGACTATATGGACCTTTGCTAGCAAAGTAATGTCTCTGTTTTTTAATATGCTGTCTAGGTTTGTCATAGTTTCTCTTCCTAGGAGCAAGCATCTTTTAATTTCATGGCTGCACCACCATCTGTAGTGATTTTGGAGCCCAAGAAAATAAAGTCTCACTGTTTCCATTGTTTTCCCATGTATTTGCCATGAAGTGATGGGACCAGATGCCATTATCTCATTTTTTGAATGCTGAGTTTTAAACCAGCTTTTCCACTCTCCTCTTTCACTTTCATCAAGAGGCAGCTCTTTAGTTCCTCTTCACTTACTGTCTTAAGGGTGGTGACATCTGCATATCTGAGGTTATTGATATTTCTCCTGGCAATCTTGATTCCAGCTTCTGCTTCATCCAGCCTGGCATTTCACATGATGTACTCTGCATATAAGTTAAATAAACGGGTGACAATATACAGCCTTGACATACTCCTTTCCCAATTTGGAACCAGTCTGTTGTTCCATGTCCGATTCTAACTGGTGCTTCTTGACCTGCAGACAGGTTTCTCAGGAAGCAGGTCAGGTGGTCTGATATTTCCATCTCTTTAAGAATTTTCCAGTTTGTTGTGATCCACACAGTCAAAGGCTTTGGCGTAGTCAATAAAGCAGAAGCAGATGTTTTTCTGGAAATCTCTTGCTTTTTCTACGATCCTGCAGGTGTTGGCAATTTGATCTCTGGTTCCTCTGCCTTTTCTAAATCCAGTTTGAACACCTGGAAGTTCTCGGTTCACATACTGTTGAAGCCTCACCTGGAGAAAATGAGCATTACTTTGATAGCAATTGAGATGACTGCAATTGTGTGGTAGTTTGAGCATTCTTTGGCATTGCCTTTCTTTGGGATTGGAATGAAAACTGACCTTTTTCCATCTTGTGGCTGCTGAAGTTTTCCGAATTTGTTGGCATATTGAGTGCAGCACTTTAACAGCACTATCTTTTAGGATTTGAAATAACTCAGCTGGACTTCCATCACCTCCAATAGCTTTGTTCATAGTGATGCTTCCTAAGGCCCACTTGACTTCACACTCCGAGATGTCTGGCTCTAGGTAAGTGATCACACTGTCGTGGTTATCTGGGTCATTAAGAGTTTTTTTGTATAGCTGTTCTGTGTATTCCTGCCACCTCTTCTTAATATCTTCTGCTCCTGTTAGTGGATATCATCTAATCTGCTGAGTGCATGACCAGAACAAGAGATAGAGGAAGGGGAATTTCTCCCTTTTTCACTGCCTCACTGATTGAGCTAGGACATCTCATCTTCTTTCTGGGACTGGGATTTACTGGCTTTCTTGTTCTCAGACCTCTGGACATGGACTAAATTATACCACTGGATTTCCTGGGTCTCCAAGTTGCAGATGACAGATTAAAGGCATTTCTCAGTCTCCATAATTATGTGAAATTAATTCTTCATAATAAATCTCCATATATATATATATGTGTGTGTGTGTGTGTGTGTGTGTGTCTTGCTGGTTCTCTGGAGAGTTCTGACACATGATATCTATATATCTATATATAGATACCAGAAAAGATTCATTTTAGGGGTGAGTGTGTATATGTATGTGTATGTGTGTGTGTGCACTGCTTTCCATACAGATTTAAACACCTTAAAGACAGGTAGAGGGTCATACATTTTTATATTCACTGCTGTCCCCTGTATCTCCTCCAAAATATTTAAGCCAAGACTTTAGAAAGTGTAGTCTTTAGTGTATTTTTGCAAATGAATTTAATTCAGTTAACCAACTGATGTGATATATTCTTGATAGAAACTATCAAACCAAGTCAAACTCACTTAGGCTTTCTTTGTTGCTCTTGTTAGTAATTCTCTACTTTTGTTCCCCCTAGATTTTGGTCATTCCACTGTGATGTGCTCAGTGTCAGGCCACAGAATGTTGTTCTCCTCATCTCACTGGCAACATCATAACACCTTGTGTACTTACTTCTCTGTGATAACTCCTTCATATTCCTTAATGGCAATGCCAGGCTAATGCTGCTCTTCTCTGCCTTGTTATCTGCTACTATCCCAGCTAGTTTAATTACCTCTTCAATAACCTGTATTTGCCTGACTTCCAATCCCTTTTATCTCTTCAGTCCTACCCACTCCAGATATCTACTTCTAAAACTATTTGAGTCTCATTATTAACTCACCCTCCACATTTTCAAACTCAAAGATTTGCTACACGGTGTATCCACAATTCAAGCTGACTCTTTATACCTACAGAGGTTATAACAAAGTATAATGGGCTAAAACACATCTCAGGTATATTTTATTTGATCTACATAATGTACAAAATTTTTTTTAAAAAGTATTTGCTAATATTTAAAATCAAGAGGGTTCATGTAAAAATGCAAACGATTTGGCAATTTTGTTCTATATTCTTGCACGCATCAATGATCTACAGCTGAAAAGCAGCTGTTTTTTTGTTTTTCCCAGATAGGACAAGCAATTGTCCTCTCTCTACTCCAGACAGAAACTATCCCATTTGCCTCAACACTTAAACCACATCATTTATGTCTTTACATCCAGTCATAAACATTTCAGTGTATGATTCCTATTTGAATACTGGCTGACCCCGTGTCTTACCATTTAGTTCTCATGACTCAGTGCTCAGATCTTCTATATTTTCATCTTCAACCAAAACTCACTTTCACCAGTCACTTTCTTAACACCCTCTCCTCGATGTGAATAGCTGATGGGGAAAATTATGGAGTTGTTTTGCCTGAGCCCAGTAGATATTTTGCTATTTGTTTTGAGCATGGCTGTCACTTGATACATATCATTTTGCAATCTATTTCATGAATTATTCAAATTGGTTGTTAACTTCTTGAAAATAGGACCCAAATTGTTTATGCCTCTGTTGCTCAAGTACCTAAAGTTTTCTGAGTAGTTAAGATATTCCATTCATTTAGGTATCCATTTAAAGCTTTTTGTGGGTGGTTATTTAAAGAATCAGACTGTCTAGTTACGTGTTGTCATGTGGTACATGAAGATTTGACAAATTTATCAGCTGTAAAATAAGTCTTTTTCCCTCTTCTTATTTTTCTTTTGACTTCATCTTAGGGTGTGTGAAAGTCACTGTGTATGAACTGAAAGGATAAGTAATACGAACAAGGCATCACACTTTTGTTAAGAGGGCCTCAGATTTAAGGTTCCTTTATATAAACATCTCAGAACAAATGGTGGGGCCTCCCAAGTGGCTCAGTGGCAAAGAATCTGCCTGCAAAGCCAGAGACGTGGGAGACACGGGTTCAGTCCTTGGCTTGGGAAGATTCCCTGGCTGAGGGCATGGCAACTCACTCCAATAATCTTACTGGGGAAAATCCCATGGAGAGAGGAACCTGGTGGGCTACAGCCCATGGGGTTGCAAAGAGTCGGGCATGGCTGAGGCGACTGAGCACACACGCAGAACAAATGAGAATCTACAGAGGCTGCATGTTGTAATTCCCAGGACATCCGTGGGAGATAAGAAGGAAGAAGCTTTGAATCTCTGCAGTCTGTATCCTTCTTTCCAACCAGGGTTTTTAGCCCTGTAAACTGCTATCCAGTGCACTGCCTTCCACAAAGATTTAAAATTCATCAGACAGACAAAGTGTATATTTAATACTCACATGAGGGAATACAGAATGCCTTTCAATACATCAAACTCCTAAACCTTTTACATCCTTCATTTTTAAGCTACATGGATTTTGATTTGTACAATTTTAAAAATATTCTGAAGCCTAGTCAATCTAATGGTAAAAAGCACTGTTGCACAGTAAGAAATCAAGAAATACAATTCAGCAAACCTGGCCTAGTTGGTCCCCAGGGAAGCTTTTTTCCAATTCGGTTTGTCATAGCCCAGATCCATCATGTCATGCTATCCTAACTTACCACTACTGTCTTTCATTTTTCCCCATTTTTGGGCACACTCCAACTATTTTCTGTTAAACTAGGGCTGTCAGAAGAAAACATATAAAAATGCTCTTTTGCAAACACTCTGTTTGGGTCTCTCCTGAACTCTCACTGTCTTCATCAGGGGTGAATGTTGACAGATCACTGAACCTTACTGGTGGTAGTGACAGGCTTGATGCTGTTTCATGCAAGGTGCAGGGAAAAAAAAAAAAAGGAAGAAACAAAATACTAATAATAATAAAAAAGAAGGTTTCTGTGCCGTGCATCTAGAAGGTCCCTTATTCAACAACAAAGGTTTGTGTTCAAAGATGATTAGCTTAAAGGCATTTCAGAGATTTCTGATTGTAGCTGCAGTTGGGTGTCTCGCTACTGGGTGAAATATGTATTCCCCTGAGAACAAAGGCAGCAGAAACTCTCTTCTGCTGAGATGGCACCTTTAATAATTCCATGTATTTATCAGGATTTGTGTCAAGATCTTAGGGATTTTGCCCTTCAGGTGAGGCTAAGAGTAGATGGAATGGATAGGGTCTTAAATAGTCCTCTAAGGTATCTGCAGAGAAAAAATAATTGTCCCAAGGTATCTAGGAGAATGAGAAGAAAATACTCTTGAGGACGAAAATGTACACAGCACAGAAAAATACCCACAAGGCTTCTAAAGGGAAGAATGAATAGCCTTTAGGTTATTCATAAAGCCCAAGATAAGCTTGGCTAAAAAATTGTACAGTACTGTTCTTTTTTATTTTCTCAAGGTTGAATCAAGTCAATCTAAAGAAATGTATATTTTTCAAAGGTTAAAAAAAATAGGTAAACTTATTTTTTCCAAATAAATCAACCAGCTCTGTATGTGCTGTTGCCATGGATTTCTTCTGTATAACCATTCTACATATTGTGTACGTGACTCCAGAGGAGAAATGGTTGGCCTGCCATTAGGAAAAACAGGATGTGCACAAGACTTAGCTGAATGTGCACCCACATGATTGGCACTCTCCCTGTGGCCCTTGGCCTCGTGTGACACCTTCTGTCCCCATCGGAGACAGATTCATGTACTACTGAATTAGGTGGTACTTTTTCCCACGTGGGTTCACACTGGGCTTGGTTGTTTGTGCTTCTTATCAATGCAGAGAGCATTCACACATCGTGTACAAGGATGCATGTGTTATAGAACCATAAGGGAATGCCAGAGGCTTGAGGAGATAATCTTTCAAATAATGACTTTGATCCAGTCTCCTGAAGTTTGAAATATAAAAAAGTCAGTTTGCAGAAATGGAACACTAAGCATCCTCCCATTGGTATAAGAGGGGCCCCCAAGGAATGAGTTGAACTGAGGGGTGAGCCTTCCCTGGAGAGACACACAGAGCGAGTCTCAGATGATTCTTTAAACTGGGTGTGAAGCCTATGAGAGCCCATCTTATTTTCCTCTTTTTCTGGAAGCAAACTTTCCATGACAAAACCCAACCCTAACCCTAACCCTAACCCAAGCTGAAGTCCTAAAGTGCAATTTTAAGTATACTGTGAAGCCAGGCAGAAGACAAGGTATATTTTGAGAAAGAAAGAAAGTACTTGTCATAAGTACAAGGCCAAATAATCAGATTAAGACTGATCTCTACCAATGTCTTTTTGAGCACATTTTCAATTTAAGTCAAAAGCAGACTTCCTTCCTAATCCCTAATATAATTTATATTATTGGTCAAGTTTTATATTGACAGTAGACAAAAGTAAGCTATATAAAATACATGGCCAGCCAATAATAATAATGTGGAATAGGTTTATGCCAGTTTAGGTAACAGGATTATACATTTGTTCAGTACAGTGTTTCATTCTCAAAAATTCTGGCCCATACAGTTTCGCTTCTAGAATTTCAGACTCCTAAGAATTATGCATTTACAATGCAAAACGGGCTCCATGCACCTGTGCATGCTCAGTCTCTTCAGCTGTGTCCAATTTTTTGCGACCCTATGGATTATAGCTCACCAGGCTCCTCTGTCCATTCTCCAGGCAAGAATACTGGAGTAGGTTGCCATAACCTCCTCCAGGGGATCTTTCTGACCGAGGGATCAAACCCACACCTCTTATGTCTCCTGCATTGGCAGGCAGGTTCTTTACCACTAATGCCACCTGGCAAGCCCCTATGCACCTGACCATCACTGCAGTAAAATAATGTTTCACTGCCTATTCCCATTTTACTATAGCCTCTGCTTCCTACATAGCTTTTGATATTCCCCTCTTTTCTTCTATTTTTTTCTCAGAACTGTAACTATCTTTCTGTCACAGAAAATAAAAGGAATCCGTACATTCACTTCTACAGGAATTCATTACATGTATACATATGTATGTGTGTCCTCACATGCAGAAAACACACAAATGCGAACGTGATTTCACATTCCAGTTATGCTCAGACAAAGCTGGGAATACAACAAGGGCCCAATTAAAAAGAGAAATGCAGAAGTTTTAAATGGTTACACTTACATTTCCTTCATATATAACGATGCAAGATGAATGGAGGAAAATAGAAACCTGACCAGAACTTGTCAGAAGAGATCATGGTCTATTAGAAAGAGAGTTTGAAGTCAGGAATCAGAAAACCAGGGCTTTAAGCTTCAGTTTTGCCATTTGTTCTAGATGTGTGATGATGAAGATGGTCATTCTCTTCTATGAGACTTATCCCAACATTAAAATTATAATAAACCCTCTTTTCACAAAGGCCACCATGTGGGTTATATGTTGTATCCTATATGAAAACACTTTGTAAACTCAGATACACTTGGCAAATGTAAATGAGGAAGATTAAATCATAACACTAAGATTTTGTTCAAAAAAGTTACAGAATATTTGGAGAAGACAGTTTTTTTTTTTCTTTCATAATTTTGTACATCATGAATTTTCATTTCAAATTTTAGGGGATTTTAAGTTTTTACTAAAGTCAACATTTAAAAATATTGTATGGGTGTAAAATTTTTTTATCTACACTTAAAGGATACATAATGGTTTGATGTTTCAGTTTTTATGTATAACGAGTTTTGTTCAAATATACTATAGATAGAGTTTTATTAGGACTGGCAAGAATGATACCAACACATATTCATGGACTTATTCCATCTGCAAGGAATATGTAGATCTCACTCTAAATATAGCCTTTCAGTATTCTGAAATGCTTGTGCTTTGGAAATTTGAAGTACAATAAACTGATACTATATTAACTTGGTAGTTCAGTTTCTCAATTTAAAAAAGTATGCATCTTCTTACAAGATATTAGATTTTTTCTAAATTAAAAAGTAAATGCATATGGATCAATAACAACTCAAAAAAAATTCAAAAGCCCCTATACCATAATATTTCATATAATGTATTTTCTGTTCTCATCCATAAGGTATTTTTTATCAAACCAATTTGCCATCTAACTTAGGTAAAAAAGTTATCAGAAGATAAAAGTCTATTTCCAAAACATATACAAATGAAATACAAGTTTGATATTATTTATTCAGGCACTCAGCTAATTTATAGTTAACATAAATTTAGTACTGGTAGCTTGAGCATTTAAATGTATAATCTTAACCAGGTGTTTTATATGCTTATACTTTTAATTTATTTTATGTTTAAAATTTACCCTTTACATTATACTGAAAAAAACATTGAATTGATTAAGTTTCTACAGTTCTTTAATTTTCTCAATCAGTATTGGGTTTACAATTAAAAGCCTCAAGTGTCGAGTTATTAAATCAAAATTTTAAGTTTTGTAAGGAACCATTAGATGCATTTATATGTACTTAATTTCATCCACACATGTCTTTTTGATGTCTTAAGAGAGCTGCTTAATGTCACAGATTGCTTTGTCTCATCAGTATAGTATATGTCTTTGAGTTAGTCTCTACTAGTCTAATTTGAGATGTCTATAATATCTATTTCCAGCAGCTTTTTTTTTTTACAGTAATTTCGCTATGTTAAAACAAAATGTACATTACTTCTAAAAGATTAAGAGAACAAAGTAAAAATTAGAGACGTGGGCTGCATGTTCACTGAAATCTACTAGCCTTAGGCTAGAAATTGGCTTTTCATGCTTAGGAGAAACTTGAAGGAAAGAAACATAATCTGTGGCTTATTTTTGGAGAATCAAGATCACTTTTTTCTAATTTCTAGTTTCTTGTATTATTTGCCCACTGATTTGCAATGCATGATACTTTATTTCAGGTTTATTGGGTTTAGCTCAATGTCACTTATCTCCCTGATTAAACCATTTTTTTGGAACACTATGCAAAGTGGCTTCTGTTAGGTCCATACCATTTCTGTCCTTTATTGAGCCTTTATGAAATGTTCCCTTGGTATTTCTAATTTTCTTGAAGACATCTCTAGCCTTTCCCATTCTATTCTTTTCCTCTATTTCTTTGCACTGAGCACTGAGGAAGGCTTTCTTATCTCTCCTTGCTATTCTTTGGAACTCTGCATTCAGATGGGTATATCTTTCCTTTTCTCCTTTGTTTTTCGCTTCCCTTGTTTTCACAGCTATTTGTAAGGCCTCCTCAGACAGCCATTTTGCTTTTTTGCATTTCTTTTTCTTGGGGATGGTCTTGATCCCTGTCTCCTGTACAATGTCACGAACTTCCATCCATAGTTTATCAGGCACTCTGTCTATCAGATCTAGTCCATTAAATCTATTGGCCACCTGATGTGAAGAACTGACTCATTTGAAAAGATTCTGATGCTGGGAAAGATTGAAGGCAGGAGGAGAAGGGGACGACAGAGGATGAGATGGTGGGATGGCATCACCGGCTAAATGGACATGAGTTAGTAAACTTGGGGAGTTGGTGATGGACAGGGAGGCCTGGCGTGCTGCAGTCCATGGGTTGCAAAGAGTCAGACACAACTGAACGACTGAACTGAACTGAAGCAAAGTGGCCCAAGGTCCTGGGTGGCTGGAATGTCTCTACTCTGTTGGATTGGCTCTTTTTGCTCTCCTGTCATTATCATAACCTAGTTGCTATTGCTGCTGCTGTTTAGTTGCTGAGTCCTGTTCAACTCTTTTGTGACTCCATGGACTGTAGCCCACCAGGCTCCTCTGTCCATGGGATTTCCCAGGCAAGAATACTGCTGTGGATTGCCATTTCCAGGGGATCTTCCTGACCCAGGGATCAAACCCGCATTTCCTGCTTAGCAGGTGGTTTTTCTTTACCACTGAGCAACCTGGGAAGCCTTTCACTTATTTATATTAATATTTTATTCCAATTGTTTTTTAACTCAGTGCCTGTAAAATGGTCACAAATAGCCCTTGGGATAGACATGCTCATAAAATACTTCCTGTGGCTCCCAAAAGGTTTAATCTTGCTTAACAGTTGAAAGCATCTAAACATATTGGATAGATTTCACAACAAAATCAAGATTTATGTTTTTCTTTGAAAAATAGGATCAGGAAAAACTGGGCCTGCTCTTCTGCATGGTGACCATTAGGTGGCGATGAGTAACAAGGGGCAAAGCTCCCAGTTCGTTCAGAAGCACCAGCCCTACTGTAAATGAACTCCTGTTTCTGGTATGTGAATTTTGCCATCTGTGATCCCTGGTCCAAGGTTTCAAGAATGGGTGATTAGAAATGTGTTTCTAATCTCAAAAATAATAAGGAAACAAGGAGAAGGTTGTTTGGGGGTGAAATGCTTATTTATTCAGAAGGGACGAATCATCAAAGTAGAAATGTCCGGTGAACATTTGGAAATAAATGGTGAGTGCCAACACAAGAGGAAAAGATTTGCAATAGAGATTTTGGAATTATTCAAGTAAAGGCAGAACTGAATCCATGAAAATGGATGAGATCTTTGAAGGAGAAATTAGACAGCAAGAAGAATGAACAAGTAAAATTTGAACATAGGGGGATATTAATTATTATCATGCAGGAAAAAAAAAAGGACCTAGAGAGAAAGACGGAAATTTTGAAGAGAGTGGCAAAATCTACCTTTTGATTGGCTTGAATTTATTGGTGTTTTTCAACATGGAAAAAAAGAGGTAGGTATGCATAAAATTAATGGTGAATAATGAAAGATTTAGTGTTATTCCAGATAGGAACAGAACGTTTTGCTGCCTTATTATAACAATAGTACACAGCCCACACAGGCCCTTTGCCGAAATCCTAATTTGTAATATAGGCTGATAGTGTTGGACACAGTAGGCAGAAAATCAAAAATATTTTATGTCAATATATACAACAGGATATTAAAAGAGTAGAAACATGTAACGTTGCCATTTTTTTTGGTAAAGCTATATTTTTAAATATGGACATAACTTGGAAATGTTGCAGCTTTGGTTCTAATTCACTTCAATTAAGTGAATATCACAATTAAGGGAGTCACACAAATATTTCAGTTTCCCAGTGCATATAAAAGTTCTGGCTACACTATACTTATAGATTATGTCTAAAAAAAAGGTACAAGCCTTAATTAAAAAAGATGTTATTGCTAAAAAATGCTAATTATGACCTGAAACTTCAGTGAGTAGTGATATTTTTGCAATAGTAAAGTCAAAGATCACAGATCACCATTACAAATATAATAATAATGAAAAAGTTTGAAATATTGTGAAAGAAGAGCAAATTATGTTGGAAAAAAAGGTGCTAATAAGAGTTGCTTGACACAGAATGGCCACAAACCTTCTATTTATTAAAAAAAAAAAAAAAAAGCCACATTTTTGAATCCTAATAAAGCAAAGGGCAATACAATGAGGTGTGTTTGTATCTGAAATGAATTTTTTGCCTTTCTTTAAATTTTTGAGTACAGATTGATCACCTTTATTGTAAATATAGCACTTTTATTTATACAAGATGGGGAGGGAGTTTCTTAACTTGCCCCTTAAATTTTTACTTTCTTATCTTGGCGGTTTCAAACAAAATAGTGTACATTGAGGAAAGCAGTGAGAACAGAATGGTGTGAAATTATTGATCTCTTGCCTGGTGAAGTTTCACAAGTCCTTGCAAAAATTTACAGGTTTGCTGCAGGGCAAAATTTGATCATTTTAGACAGGGATTGAATATTTTGTCTTGAAAAATGTTAGCAAAAAAACTCCTAGGGGTGAAATCACAAATTGTCAAGTCATTTGGGCATAGAAAGTCATCAACTTTATGTGGTGAGTGGCAATTTATACTCTATGCTTAGCTTTCATGGAAAACAATGACAAATTTAGAATCAATACTCCTAAATGATCTGCTCCCGACAAGAACTGGTTGTTTTCACTGGATTGTATTGAAGGGCTGACTACAGTGTAATACCAGCGGTGATCCGCGGGAGGCAGCACTGAATGACATATAAAGCAAAGGAGGCAGCCGACCCAGGGAAGGACCAAATTTCTAAGCAGCGTTCCAGCATAGAAAGAGCACAGGCTTTGAAGACAGACAAACCTGGGTCCAAATTTTGGTTCTGCCATTTATTAGTTATGTAAAACCTGGAAGGTTATTTAGCCTCTCTGAATCCTAGTTTTCTCACATTTAAAGCGAAAGAATGAATATTTACCTGATAACAACTTTGAATAATGACAAGCTGATCCATGCCTTATAAATGGTATTTCTATTATTAGTTAATCACTATGAAAACCTTTATCAAACTGATAAAGGTTTGCCTATAAGAGGTCATATTAAAAGTCTATATACTTTTCCATGAGATATCAAAATTTACATATATCATAAATAATGTAATTTACAAATTTAAAAATTTATTTACAAGTACAAGTGAACTGGAAACACAATATTTAAGACGTGACTCTAAGAAAAGTTGCTAAAGCTAAGAGCCACTGAAAGAAATGAGTTTTTTATGTAGTAGATGATAACCTTATTAGATTCAATCTATCACAATTTTATCTAGTCTGAGAGTAAAGGAGTTACATATGCTTATGAATACTGGATTCATAGACAACTTTAAAAATATTTTTGGCTAGGTAACACTTTAACGTGGTTCAGCTACCAAATGCATTAAAAAAGGAAAAAGTAAGTTTTTCTCCTCTCTTTATCTCAATAGTAGAATTTAGAAACTAGAATATTTTGGAGTCCAGCAATAAACTGCAAATGAAAATTGAGCTTGAAGCATGGGTACAATTTTATAAAATGCATTAGTCCATGAGGCACTACTGGCCATTTTATTATCATAATGAAGCACCATTGTTATTAGTCAGTCATCATGAAGGGAACCTGGGGCTTTATGACAATGTTCAAGAAATGAGTTTGCAGGTCCATTTCCAGTGGACTCATGTTTTCTATGGGAGAGTCATGAATTTGCAGGGCTCTTTCTTCTTTTAGTTTTACTTCTTTTGAGCTGCTGCTTTCTACTATCTCAGAACCTCATAAAACATGTCTCTATTTTTAAGCAAATGATCTTAATTGCAAAAAATGCTAACAATGAAATATTGTCCTCCTACTATGTTATAGTCTGATAATCTTGATCTTGACTCCTGCCTGAGACTTTCCATATAAGTGACTTTATGTTAACATAGGCTAATGATGTCTTGTTATTACTATTCTTTCTATGTGTATATTTGGTATATTTTGAATATCTATAATTAGTACTGTTTTCTACATTAAGTTTTTTTCTTCATTATATGTGTAGCAGAATAATCAACATCAAGACCTCTATAGCAGGAGCACTCTAGTTCTAAACCCGGCTTTCACTGTTAATTATATGACCTCTGGGAAGTGACTAACCTCTGAGCTTTACTTTTCTTGATCTACTATATGGGGATAATAACAATAATAATTGTATCAGGGATGTTGTAAGGATTAAATCAGTAAGACTAAATACACTCCTTAGAGTCTAGTATATAGTAAGTACAACATACAGTAACTCTATTACATGTGCGTGTTTGTTTTTTGTTTTTGGCCACATGGCTTGTGTGATCTTAGTTCCCTGATCAGGGATTGAACCCCAGCCCTGACAGTGAAAGTGCCTAGCTCGAACCGTGCGACTGCCAGGGAATTCCTGTCTACTACATGTTTATTGCAAGTATATCTTACTAATATTCTTTCTTTAGGCAAAAGATGAGGGTGCTCTTTTTATACCTGCCATTTCTTTGTATCAAAACGGAAGTGTGGGTTCCTTCTTATAAGTTGGTCAATATTTATCTTTTCATGGGGAAAGTTATTAGGATATATTTGAATCTCAAAGCCATGGTATTTCTTTCTCAAAACCACTCAGAAAATCCTTAATCAAATCCTTAAAACTTAGCTTTTTAGGTTAGTCTTGGCATCCCTACTGGCTGTGAATGCTTCAGAAGAAGACACTATAGACATCCGATGCTTTGGGGGTAAATGAAGTTGGTATTTCTAGGGACAATCATAATAGCATTATAGGAAAAAACAAGACAAAACATGTCTGCCTTCTCCTGTACCAGCTCCATCTCCACTCATTCTCATTTCTGGCTTCTACCAAGGGGTGCTGGGAGGCAGGGGTGGAGTTTATGATCAGAAGAGTCAGCACCCAGTACATGACTTTGATCAATGGATGGTGTTACCAAGTCTTAAGGGCACCCTCCCTTCTTTTTTTCTCTCTTGTTTCTTTTTCCCTTGTACCCTATATTGTTTCTCCATGTGATAAGTGGACCTAGACATGACCTAACCCTTGATTTTCTTCTTCTACTCTTTGCTTCTGGAAAAGTAAATCAGCATGGCCTTTTCTCTGATTGGCAGAATCTCACCATGCCCTCTCTTGCTTCTTTTACTAAGCTGTGAGGTCACAAAGGCTGGCTGGCTAAGTTTGGAATTATGTCATTACTGAGTAAAACCCAATGCTCATTTCCCTCCTTTTCCTTTTAGAGCTAGAAGCATGAAGAAAATAAGAAATGCTAGCTTTTTTTAAGAGCCCACACATGTGAAGTCAAGATTCAGATAAAGTTCTATGGGTACCCTTTTGCTTTGAGGGAAGTTTTTTGTTTTGATTTCTGAAGAATGGTAGGTTGACTTTTTTCTAGGAAGAGAGAATGATTGAAGGTTGTTAAAAGCTGATTGAAAGTGTTAGGGCAAGCCAGTATTGACATCCAGCTCTGTAGCAGACCCAGTTACTTGCTTCCTTCAAAAAGTGTTGTGGGGAAACAGGGCTGGCCCCATCCGTAATGAGCTTCCATGCCCCTGGGCAAAACACAAATTGGTAACAACAAGCCACATTTTCAGTCATTAAAACACAGGAGCACTTGCTAACTTATCAACTAGAAACCATTCCTGTGTAGGTTAACAAAGGTGCTCAGTGTCCAATAAGACAGCTTAAAGAGCTAAACCTCTGGAAAATGCAGTTAGAGGTGAAAAAAAAGTGGGGAAATTTAAATGTATAACTAAAACTGAGAATTCTAGAAGAAAATGACAGGGATTTCGACCTAAATAGGAAAACTTATTGGTTAAAAAGGATATTTAAAAGTAACGTATTTCATGAAGTGCATACGGGAATAAATAAAGATTATACTCTCAGTTTGTCTTCTATGTCCAAAATGATCTTCAGTTCAGTTCCATCTCTCAGTCGTGTCCAACTCTTTGCAACCCCATGGACTGCAGCACGACAGGATTCCCTGTTCATCACCAGTTCTCAGAGCTTGCTTGCTCAAACTTGTGCATTGAATCAGTGATGCCACCAAACCATCTCATCCTCTGTCATCCCCTTCTCTTGCCTTCAAGCTTTCCCAGCATCAGGGTCTTTTCTAATGAGTCAGTTCTTACTTGACCCATTTCTATGTAAATGGGTGTAACAGATTTCTTTCTTCTCGTACAAAGCTGAACAATTAACCTCTGAATGATTTTGTGTATTCAGAACATGCCTCTGTTTAAACTCCAATGTCCTGTGTTTGAGAACCAGTTCTCTACTGATCAGTGAAGGCTCTTCTGGCCATATAAGCTCTCAGGGAATGACATCAGTAAGGACTGCTGTCATAGGCTAACACTTCATGGAAGAAACCAGGATTGAGTGTGACCTGAAAAGGGGCTCAGGTCACAGTCTTCAATATAGTCACTGCTTGTTTTTACAGATGTAGCTAGAGTCCAGCATGCACACCAATTTGCAAGGCCATGCTTTGAAATAATCAGAGAAACTCGGGAATTACATACAGTTCCCATCGTCGAAGGCAGTACTTGAAAATCTTTTCTTTAAGTGCAACTACTTGAGAATGAGAAGGGTCTCATATGATGAATTAAAATTCACCAAATTGGCACTTCAGCTGAATGAGTAAGAGGGGAAAATTCTAGAAGCATAGACTGTAAAAGAGACACTGCTTCATTCTTCCCTAGAAATAATAACATCTTTTACATATGCCACTTCTCTCTGAGGGGCTTTAAATACTTTATCTAATTAATCCGCCCAGCTTCCCAAAGAGGTAGACCAGGGGCAGGTATTATTATCTGAATTTCACCATTGTAGAAATTAAAGTGTCCTGATTAAGTGATTTAGGTAGGAGGCAGCATTTGCACTTAAATAAGTAGGTTCTAAATTCCTTCCTTTTTTGTAGTAAAAAGAGCACTACAATGTATATTAAATCTTCCTTTTTAAAATCCATCCTACATGTAGTTTGGCCAAAAAAGCATTCAGCATTGCTTAGTACAAAGAACAGAATATTTCAAAATGTAACTGTAAACTTCAGTGGCTTCTGGGCCAGGAGACTAGAAATTATTTTTATTAATATTTCTTGTACTTTTTAATTGCTGTAGTAGTCAATTTAGCATGATTGAAACAGTTAAATGTGCATTGTAAATATCCGAATAGAAATATCTGAGGGGCTCCTGGAACTTTACCTTAGGGATTAAAAGGAAATTCTTGCATTTGGATCAGGTAATTAAGCCCTCAGGATAAGAAACACTAAGGATAATAGATAAAGTCCAAGTGAAAGTGAAGTCGCTCAGTCCTGTCCAACTCTTCGCGACCCCATGGACTGAAGCCTACCATGCTCCTCCGTCCATGGGATTTTCTAGGCAAGAGTATTGGAGTGGGTTGCCATTGCCTTCTCCATAAGATAAAGTCCAAGGAGAGGGTCAAAAAGAGTAGGCTTGAATCAGCCATAGGTTTAGCTATGTCCCCTCCCACTTGAACATCTTTCCCACCTCCCTCCCATCCCACCCTATCCCTCTATGTTGTTACAGAGTTGAGCCCTAGTTTGAGTTCCCTGAGTCATACAGCAAATTGCCAATGGCTAGCTATTTTACATGGAGAAGGCAATGGCACCCCACTCCAGTACTCTTGCCTGGAAAATCCATGGACAGAGGAGCCTGGTAGGCTGCAGTCTATGGCGTCGCTAAGAGTCGGGAACGACTGAGCGACTTCCCTTTCATTTTTCACTTTCATGCATTGGAGAAGGAAATGGCAACCCACTCCAGTGTTCTTGCCTGGAGAATCCCAGGGACGGGGAAGCCTGGTGGGCTGCCCTCTCTGGGGTCACACAGAGTCGGACATGACTGAAGCGACTTAGCAGCAGCTATTTTACATATGGTAATATACGATATATATTTCCATCTTGTTATTCTCTCTGTACATCCCATCCTCTCCTTCCTCCCCACCCCTCCAGCCATGTCCGTAAGTCTGTTCTCTATGTCTGTGTCTCCGTTGCTGCTCTGCAAATAGGTTCATCAGTACTGTCTTTCTAGATTGCAACATGTGTTAGTATATGATATTTGTTTCTTTCTTTTTGACTTACTTCACTCTGTATAATAGGCTCTAGGTTCATCTACCTCATTATGACTGACTCAGATGTGTTCCTTTCTATGGCTGAGTTAATATTCCATTGTATACATGTACCACAGCTTCTTTATCCATTTATCTACTGATGGACATTGAGTTTTGCCTAGCTATTGTAAACAGAGCAGGGTTGCCCTGCACGTCTCCAGGAGATCTTTCTCATGTAGGGATTGAAGCTGAATCTCTTATGTCTCCTGCAACTGGCAGGCTGGTTCTTTACCACCAGCACCACCTGAGAAGCCCGATCCCAGAGACACATTCTCACAAATTTCTTCACAGATTAGAAAGATATTTTCTATGGACTTTCTTCTAAATAAACCCCATGAAAGGAACTGGGCAAGCAGAGCTTCCTACAGAAGCTGGTGATAATCGAATAGAAAGACTGAAATGCAAAGGCAGAGAGTCTGAAGAAAGCATGGCTCATTTTATCCTGGATCTACAGAGGCCCACTTGGGGTTTCCCAGATGGTTCAGTGGGTAAAGAATCCTTCTGCAGTGCAGGAGACACCAGTTCGATTTCTGGGTCAGGAAGATACCCTGGAGGAGGGCATGGCAACACACTCCAGTATTGTGGCTTGGAGAATCCCATGGACAGAGGAGCCTGGTGGGCTACAGTCCATGGGGTCGCAAAGAGTTGGACACGACTAAGGCAACTGAGCACACACAGACAAACAGTCCAATGACTGTCTAGTTAATGAAAATATATGCTGTGTCCACAAAGCACCATGTAGGTATATATGGCTGATTTCAAGGTTCACCTATGAATTTAATAAACAAGGCCTATGGATTTGTCTTATTGTCTGACTGCTTTAAAGTTCTTTGAGAAGTGCTGAAAGATGGCTAATAGCTTAAGATTTAAAAGTTCTAGCTGTCCAAAAACTTAGACAGACACTCCCTTCAGGCGGGAAAAGCATACATAATTCTGAAGTATGGAAGGTACATTCTAAATCCTGGTATGAGTTTCTGAATCTATCCACCTCATATTCATTTTTCAAAAAGTAAACAAGGCATGTCTGCCAGTTATACTGAACAAATAAGCAACAAATGATATGTAATAAAACTGTTCATTTTCCTTACTGAGGAGTATACAACAAATGAAAAATAAACTACTTCATTTCTTGTTATTTGAAAAGTGAACAGCTGAGAATGAATTCATTTCCATCCTTAGGTTCCCTGGGCATCCTAGAAGTTCAGAAGGGTCTAAAGCAGTATTTCAATAAACCCCAGGATCAAAGTACAAGCCACAGTAACAATAAAAAAAACAACAAAAGCAACCAAAATAATCTACAAAGAACACTAAGAAATAAGAGGCATCTGAGTGGTAGAAGAATGAAAAGATGATATGGTTAAGCTTCCAGCCATGGGCTTTCTAACAACTTTGTGAGCTTTTGCTTGGTTCAATTGTGTGCCTAATGAGGCCAATGTTTTAGTAAGATGGCAAATTATAACAAAGAATAAACAGCTTTGAGCATTCCTGTATAAGGCACTGCATCAGACATGAAAGAAATTTAAGAAAGAAGGGAGGAAGGTAGGAAGGAAGGGATAAAGGAAGGGAGGGAGTAAGGGTAGCTGTGGTCCCTGCTTTCCAAAGAAGTAAAATATAATTAGAGAAAATGCGTAGACATATGAAAATATGTATAAATGTCAAAGTGTCTAGCAAAAAGATTATGATACTAATATGCATAAAGACAGCCACACTGTTATTCAGAGGCAAGGTTCGGTAATTGTTAGCAGTGTAAGAATTAGAGACAAATGCTTGTGGTTTAAGCCTCAGCTTTCCCATAAGAGCTCCACAAAATAAGACAAGTTACTTAACATGTCTGTAAATCCTTTTCCTCATTTTTAACTAGAAAAAAGAGCAAACTGTAGACTTGGTGAGTTGGCTGTGAGAAGTAGAAAGATACATGTAGAGTATCCAACAGAGTGCTATGCCCTCACCAAAGTTCTTGGTAAAGGGAAGAAATAAAAGTTGCAATAGTGTGCTGAGTGAATGGTATTCATAAATATAGCTGATGTTTATTTTGCTTTCGGTGTGGGAACCATTCTGCCTATTTCATTTAATTATCACATCAACTCCTGTAATGACATCCTTACTCTAAAAGTAAAAGTGAGAAAAGTCCACTCTAGCTCTGAGACATGGAGGATTCATGTAAAAACTTATTGTAAAGGAAGTGCATAAGTTGGACTGGAAAAGAAGCAAGGGGATGTCATACCAGGAAGGGAAACAGTTCAGTAAATAAATAATGATGTTATAAGAGCCTATCAATTATCTAAAGAAGTCTCATCTATAAGTCTCAGATGGTCAAGAATCTGCCTACAATGCAGGAGATCTGGGCTCAGTCCCTGAGTTGGGAAGACCCCCTGGAGAAGGGGATGGCTACCTACTCCAGTATTCTTGCCTGGTGAATACCATGGACAGAGGAGCCTGGCAGGCTACAGTCCTTGGGGTTGCAAAGAGTGGGACATGACTGAGTGACCAACAATAACAATTATTACCAGAAGAGTTAGGCCACAAACAATTTGGTTTGTTAGAAGACAGCTATATCCAAGAAATTGTGCATCAGAGAAGAGTAGACCGGGAAGGTGCCTTAGACAAATGAATGGGGAATTAACTTGGTCACTGCTCTGGGACTGATGATGTGAAGAACTAGAATGAGTGAATGAGTGATGAGCTAGAAGCTTAGGGAAAATGTGCACACTGGATCTTCTGATGTAAGGAAGCAAGTAAATAAATAAATGAGCCTGTTTTCACATACACAAACCTAATCAAGCAGAGAAATGAAATCTACTCATCCAATAATTATTTTGTTAATACATCGATTTAAACAGTTTCTAAATTAGTTTTCAAATTAATTGTATAACTGCATTTCACCATCGCCAAGGCCAGCACTTTGTGATGGAAACATCAACATTATATATTATTCCATTCCCTTGTTGATTATATCATCCACAGTTCAGTGATGGTGAAGTCAGCGGTGGACAGGCAGAGTTCCTGGGATCTCTTCCCCTTACTGTAGCATTGGAAGTCAGTACAAGGTTGGGCAGTACCTGGTGGCTCAGATGGTAAAGAATGTGCCTACAATGCAGGAGACCTGGGTTCGATCTCTGGGTTGGGAAGATCCCCTGGAGAAGGGAATGGCAACCCACTCCAGTATTCTTGCCTGGAGAATTCCATGGACAGAGGAAACTGGCAGGCTACAGTCCATGGGGTCGTAAAGAGTCAGACACGACTAAGCGACTTTCACTTTCACTACCTGAAGAACCCTGATATTTCTCCTCGTTGACCCCCTGCCTCTAGACCCTCAGCCTTTCATTCTGTGGGGGGTTTCTGTTTTTGTCTGTGGGTGGTTGTTTCATTGTGCTGTAGGGTGTTTTGGTGTGTGTTTTCTCTTGATTCAGGAAATTTACCAGGACCGGTGGCCTGCTTCATTGTGACATTTTTCAGTTATGCATGGTTAGGTTCCCAAGACCAGTTAGGCAAAGTGTCCTGGGGAAATCAGAAATTAGTATTGTCATTTTGAAATTCTGAAATTAGGACCACCTTGCAACACAACTGAATTATAAACGTGGTATGCCGTCCTGTTACCCAATCAATCGGCCAGTAACATGAAACGGTTATTAGACTGTGCTGTGAGTATAACTTCCTCCTGCTAATGTGATAGAATTAATTCATACAACCTGATAACAAGGCTATTACAATGCGAACAATGGTTTCAAAGAGGCTTGCATGGAACAGCCAGGCACCACTGAACATTTCAGATCAAAGGTCTATTGAACAGAAAGAACAAATAGAATCAATTTCTTGAACTGTTTCTGCATTTTCAAACTTGCAACATTATACTGCATAATGTGACTTAATGAAGTACAGATGAGAAGACCAGAGAAAAGCTAGTTCTAATGCAACAATGAAAATTAATGTTGTACTTTAGACTTTTTTCCTTTTCTATGAAAACAAACTAGTTATTAAAAACAGCTTTATATGCCTAAAATTGAGGACTTTGAAGCCAGACAGGACTTAGATAATTTAGTTACAGATAAAATGGTTTAGAGAGATACACTGGCAAATTTTCATCTAGGCTGCAAAGTTGTGTGTTACAGAATTAATTTATTTATTTTCAAACAACAGAGTACTTAATGAGGTAGAGTGTTCATTCAACTGACACAGGTGATAGAAGATGCACAGAACATTTTACCTAAAATCTGAAATTAAAGGTTGAATAGTGACCATAATAAAATGGCTAGTGACAATGAAAAAAAAAAGAGACAGAACTTTATTTTTCCAGAAAACTTCTTTGTGTTACAGGTTGTTTCTCAGTAACATGTACTGCAAGAGTTGCTGAAATTATAGAAAAAAGTACAAAATATATTTATTCATTAAAAACATTTGAACTCCTACTATGAGCCAGACTTTGTTCTAGGCTCCTTGAAATTACTAGAAAATAAGTTAGCAATAAATGAGAGGAGATTACAAATGATTCCATTTTATAAGAATGAAATATGGAAGTGAAATACTTAGAAATGATTATGAGTTAAAAAGTAACTCATTAGAGGATTAGAGGAGATTTATGAAATCTTAAAAAAATTACGCAGATAAATACTAACCTACATTTTAAATAATTAATCTTTTGTAAAATGTCATACAACATGCTACTTAAGAATATGGGTCATGACTTTTTACTAGTAATATCTTTCATCTAATTAATAAGTGGCTTGTAAATATGATATTATTAAGAACTAGACATTAATATAAACATCTTATATTGCAAAATAAAGCAGTTATTAGTAATTACAACCATATAGCACCAGCAAATTATTCAAAAATATGTGTCAGATTCTGTTAGGATATGTTGTCTTACTTTTACCTACTTTACCATTTGTTTTACTGAAAAAGGTATCCAAACCTAGTTACCTTCATTTCTGGATATCAGTAACTTAATTACAAAGATACTGGTGAAGCAATATTTTAAGTGGAAATTTAAGGAAAAAACACAGGTTGATGAATAGAATAAAGTGATTATGTAGACAAATCAATGTAAGTTGTTTCTTTAACTGAATCTTTAAAATATCCAGTTAAAAAGACACACAAAAACAATGAAATGATACACAGCTAAAAATGCAGAGACAGTACTTGAACACATGAAATAAAAACAATCAACATCAACAACACATTGCCAAAAACAAGATACCAAAACCACAATGCAAAAAACAAAGAAAAAATTCCATTTAACATGATTGAATTTAAATTTTAAAAGTTCAGCAGATGAATGGATAAGAAAGCTGTGGTACATATACACAATGGAGTATTACTCAGCCATTAAAAAGAATACATTTGAATCAGTTCTAATGAGATGGATGAAACTGGAACCTATTATACAGAGTGAAGTAAGCCAGAAAGAAAAACACCAATACAGTATACTAACGCATATATATGGAATTTAGAAAGACGGTAACAATAACCCTGTGTACGAGACTGCAAAAGAGACACCAATGTATAGATCAGTCTTATGGACTCTGTGGGAGAGGGAGAGGGTGGGGAGATTTTGGAGAATGGCATTGAAACATGTATAATATCATGTATGAAACGAGTCGCCAGTCCAGGTTTGATCACGGTACTGGATGCTTCGGGCTGGTGCACTTGGATGACCCAGAGGGAGGGTAGGGGAGGGAGGAGGGTTTAGGATGGGGAACGTGGGTATACCTGTGGCGGATTCATTTCGATATTTGGCAAAACTAATACAATATTGTAAAGTTTAAAAAAAAAAAAAAAGTTCAGAATCTATTAAAGGGAAGAATCTGGACTGACCAAGTGGTTAAATACATACATGATTAATACTTTTCTACTGAAACATTCATGAAAATACCAATGAGATCAAGTTCTAGTAGTATTGGGAATTGAGAATATAAAGTAGTGATCTCACAGATTGTTAATAATATTGCTTAAATACTTTACAGATCATCTGAATTGAGATTGGCAGTGAATGCATTGCTATGCCTTTTGAGCTGAATAATACAGAATGAGAAAGAGGAGGGCTGTTAAGAACATTGCTGCTACCTCTTTTTTCCTAATATGATTTGGCCTGCACTGCCCATGCAGTGTTGTGACCACAGCCTTGTGTCTGCTGGAAGACAGCTATTTGCTGAGGCTCCCGGGACCCTTCACAGTACTTAGATACTGACTCCATCAGTATCTAAGGAGGCAGTGGGTCCAGCACAGGAAGAGGATAAATTGTATTTTGTGAGCAAAATTAACAATAGTTTCTGACTAAAGGTACCCAAGAAGTGGTTTGTTCTTCCAGAGAATTACAGATACATGCCCACATTCAAGTAAAAAGAAGAACTAAAGACTGTTTTTAAATTCTCACGAATATATCCATCTCCTTATTAGCAGTATATATGATAGAAAAGAATATTTGACAAATGTAAGTTTCCTCAACTTTAAGTTGAGAGTTTGTCAGCACTCAAGTAGAATTGAAGGTGTAAAATACTGTAAGAAAAATATATGAACACTTGGCTTCTGTAAAAGAGTCTACAAACTAGAAGAGTGAAATGCTGAAAAGATACAGAGAAAAAATATCTGTGGAGTGAGGGGAACTTTATTATAGAAGCCAGAACCTGTAGGAACATACCTGTGTTGCAATAAAAGAAAACTTAGAATTTATATGGCCAGAAAAAGAAGATTTGATTCAGGCATACATAGAGTGAGATGTGTATATATGTGGAAAATGTAAGAAAACAAGGCAGGGGAACTCTGTGAATTATATCAGAATTAAAATATTTATTAGAGGCAGAAAATAGCTGAATTTATACTACAAAAATTAAAAGAAAAAATTAACAGTGGAGAAGAAAAATTCTGCCATTTCTAAAACAGAGGAAAGAGACCAAGAGGGAAAAATTTTGAGATAAACGTAATACATATGAAAAATAGAGAGGTGCCATTTTACAGAAAGGTAGATGTACAGAAGGTGAAAAAACAACTTAATGTGATCATCAGTGACATACTTTAGTCAATTTTGAAAAAACAATATGCAAATTCAAATTTTTTGAATATGCATTAAAATATTAAATGTGACTAGTAGGTTAACAGAAAAAATAAGATTTTTTTCTTAAATTTCTGGAATAAAGAATAAATAGGCATGTAACCCAGGTTATGTACAAAGAAGAAAGATCAGATTGTTTTCATATTATACTAACAGCCTGTAGATAATACAGCAATATCAAGACAGTTTTGAAAAAAGAAAAGCTGACCAGAAGATTTGATCTTCCAGTAATTAGAATAAATTATATGGTTACTATAGTGAAGACAGTAATATCGGGTGCAATGTCAAAGAAATTGATATCTGAAATATACTTATTAAAAAGAGAAGATAATATATAATAAAAATATGAGCGGCATAAGACCGTAGAGAATGATACATTATTCACAAAATGGTACTGAATGCCTGACTACTTGGGTCACGTTACACTATACACCAAAGTAAATTATGAACAAATTAAATATCACCAATGGCTTAGATAGCTAAATGTTAAAAAAAAATATTGAAATCCTTTGAGAAATGGGCAATACAAATGAGAAGCTGCTGATCTCAGTATGGGAAAGGATTTTATTTTAAAGCATAAATGTACAGAAATCACATCCAAAGCAAACCAGAAATGTCTGTTTAAGGTGAAAACTTCTGAGTAGGTGAAAACATCTTAGGCAATTTAAGGGGAAAACATCTTGAGCAAAATGAAAGTCAAATAAAGTTTTATAGTTGGTGAAGAATATGTAAGAAGATCAATTAACATTTTACTAGAGATGTGCTTGTAAATTATTAACATTACATTCACACCTAATTGTGGACAGGTTTTTTTTTTTTTTTTTTTTTAACATGGAACTCTGGTCAATGTTATATGGCAGCCTGGATGGGAGGGGAGTTGAGAGGGAGAATGGATACATGCATGTATTACACAGCTGAGTCCCTTTGCTATTCACTGGAAACTGTCACAACATTGTTTGTTAATCAGCTATACCCTAATACAAAATAAAAAGTTTTTTTTTTTTTTGTAAGTATTGATCCTTGAACATAATGGGATTTGTACACACATCAAAATAACAGGCAGTCCTACAGGATTGCTAGCACACACTCTGAACACATGGTGACTGTATCAGTCAATGAGAATAATTCCGTTTTGAGTAATTTTTCTCTTGATTTTTTTCAGTGAACAAAAAACTAGTAAAAATGATAAATATTTAAAAATAGTTTGACTTTTTAAAAGTCATAGGAATATTTGGCATAGGAAACAGATAAGCCATAGTAGTTTCTCTTAAAGATCTACCAAACATATACCCTTATTTTATTTCCCTGAGCACCTAACATATTCTATTTGTTTTACAACTCTTTGAAGCATATTTACTTAGGAAAGGTATTTTTTCATACATTTCATTTTGCTGGATGATTTTCTTTCAATTCATATTATCAGAGTTGATTCTAGTTTAATCTTTTAAGAGCTAATTTCTATTTTACCCTTAGTCTGAATTATTTGTTCTCTTTTCGGTATCTTCTACATTATTTGATGGTAACATACCCGTATTTTGTCTTTACTAACTGTTTGCCAAATGTATATTTACCCAAAGAATTAACAATCACCTCATTTATCCAAAAATATTAATAGCAAATGTGCCATTCTATTGCTGTTTTAGAGGTTATTTAATTAATTACATTTTCAAGTCTAGAATGTGTAGTTTTTAAAAAGATAAATCAGTACTAAAAATTTTTAACTCACTTGCATTACAATTGTGTTAAAGAAAAAAAATACTGATATATACAAGGTACAAATATCTTTTATTTTTTTCTATTCCAGTTCATGGCAGTATACACAACGTTTTGCCATTCTTTTTTAACATAAGAGTCATTTTGTTTTTTCACATTCTTGGGAATTCCAATCAGCTTAATTGTTTGACAGAATTTTCCTGCCTTTTCTCAGAAGGTGTAAATTTTTCAAGTGCCAGCACATATACTAGAATATTTCCCAGGAGTGGCAGCTAATTGCAATTTGGTTTACTGGGACTTTTGTTTGAGGGCCTTTTTTTCCGTTTTATACCAATATGCTCTACATTTGAAACACAGGACTTAAAACCAATGCCTTCCAAGAAAAAAAAGAAAAAAAACTAATAGCTATACTCTGTAAAATTACTTTGCCATGATAGCTACATACATAAAGCTGAATTGCATTCATTTTTCACTGACATTAGTTGGTACTTTTGCTAAAATTAAAGTAGTTTTTACTTCTTGTAACAAATCTAGAGTATTAAAAATGAGGCTTATGCCTCATTCTGAAAATACAGATGGTTTTTTTCTCAAGCAAAATGTGTTGCTTTGCTATTGAACAATTTACATTAAGGACCCTCATTTTGTCTTCCATCCCATCTAATATTATCTCCCTAGAATACACTTCAAAAGGATATAATTCATAAAACTTGATAGAAAAGAATCATATTTTCTCATGTCAAATATTTGTATTCCAGAATATAATTGTTATTTCAACAGCAAAAATGCTCTACAGTATAGTTTTTTAGTAAAGCACTTCCTGAGAGACCAATAAAATCAAGCACATTATGTATGCACTCAGTATATTTAAAGATGGTCTATAAATATCTATGATGAGAAGACAAACTTATTTGATGATGTTAGACATATATTCATTTACCATTGAAAAAAAGAATAAATCCATTAACATGGTTCAATTACTAAATGCACTTTCCAATTCTTACCTCATTTTTGTCACCCTCATGAACTACTTATTACACTCTGAATTCTGTGACCTTCAGCTTCTATAATTCACACATCTGACTTGAAATTAAATGATTATTGATACACAGTTTCTATATTCTCAACAGTTTTGAACTAATTTTAAAGTGGATACGAATTGATACGCAGGTTGTCATATGTTGTCGAAAAACTTGAACTGTAGTTTCATACTCAGCAGCCTCTATCAAAGAGACAATGGCTCTTTTAAATAAGTCACTATGTCACCATCAATTACAAGTATGCAATCAATTATGTTAAATGCTTTTTATCTCTAGAATGGCTTGATGAAATTTAACTCCATTTAAGCAGCAACAACAACCCTTTAGATTGAGCAGGTTAGGCCAAGTGATTTGAATATTTAGTTGTGAAGGGATTGTGGTAGGCTCTATTTTTAGCTACCTCTTATACTAGTGCATCTCCTGCAGTGCTCCTGCACATGTGAGGATTATACCTGTGTGTTCTCCTGGCTCCATGACTTCTTTAGTCCCATGAAATGAAGACAAACCTGACATATACTACTTCTGAGAAGGAGCTTAAATGCCAGCATGCCATGCCTGTCATATCTGTTCCAGATAGAGGCTATTTCTTCAACCCGGTACCCAGAATTAAGACAGTATAGAGCTGAGCCATGTGTTCCAAAAGCCAATCTTGGTTGAGAGAGGGGTCATAAATGGAAGTATGGTAAATCAAATCCCTGATGACATTTTGTCCTTTGTGTTATTCTGTTAATATTTTCTTCATTAATTATGATATATATTCTATTTATTTGGAAACATGAATGAATATTAAGCAAAGTTTATGGGGAAAAAGTTAAGTATAAGGATTTTGTTGGTAAAATGGAAATGCTACACAAATGCTAATTTAAGAAGTGATCCCTGTGACATTTCTCTGTTCCTAGAAACATCAAAAGTAGAAAATTCAGAAACACTTACCCTTAATAAGTAAATTTAGCAGATTCATATGCTAAGTGAAAACAATAAATATGAATATCATTCTCAAATCATGGCATAAGCAATTTAGCTACTTACAGTGTCAATTACTGAACCTCAATTATTCACCCTGTCTGGAGTTTCAGCAAAATTAGTAGAATTGCTACTTACTCACCAATAGCAAGTAAGCACTCTACATAACCTAAATATTAGTTCACTTTCTTAGATAGAGCTTGCGTTTGAGAAATAGCTCAGTTACTTTCTCCGATTACTGAAATTTTCACCTTGACTTGATTTGTGTTACACTGGAAAAAATAATTTTGCTTGACTTTAGAAGATAAAGTAATACCTATTATCAAAATGGGATTTTTTATTGGGTGGTAAAATTATTTAAAACAAACAGTGAAACAAAGGCTATGATAGGAATAAATGGGAAATGGCTGACTGTTATTCAATTTCTTAACCATAAATTAGACATTTTTGTAAACTGACTTTTTCCAAGATTCTGGAGTTCCGCTCAGTATGATGAAAAGTTAGTAATCGAACGCACAATTTCTAAAATAACTACCAAAAAAGTGTTTAAAACCTAGACTTTGATGTAACTGAATAACTTTATTCCCTGTTTTTCATCAGTGTTTGTCCCTGAAGTTAACTTAACACAGATTTAGAAATAATAAACTATTGAAAATCTAAAATTTAATTGAATTAAGGAATTCAAATAAATTTTTAATCCAAGACAGATAACTCTTAGTATCATGTAGCTTTAACATTGAATACACCATGCTTATCTTTGGGTTTAATTAGGTAGGGAAAAAAGACATAAATGAATTAAATCTTCTTATTTGCATATTTTAGGAAGAAAAAGCAAAACCAAAAACTTAATATTGATAAAGGCAGGTCTGGGAATCACATGTTTACCTTACACAAATAAATAATTTCTGAGCCAGAATATCTTGTAAAAATTCTCAGGAAAAAAAATAACATTTTTTATCTGTACATTTTTCAAAATTAAAGGAGTAGCTAGAATATTTAATTCCAAAATGCAAAGCCATATGGACTTCATGCTTTATTCTAACTAATGGTCTTTTAACATGGAAGGTCATTTTCAACTTTTAGGAACAAATTTAAAAATACCATTTGCAATATAAATATGACAAATATAATTTTCCTAGGTCATCTGCAAGCTTTTCCATCAGAGGCACAGAAATCAAATTTCTTTTCTTTCTCTCAGAAATTCTTGAAGTGCCAAAACTTTTCAGCTATATTTAGATTGTCCAACTGTAGTTCTATCTGCTCTATGTCTTACAGCTCAAATTCTGGGTTAGAACCTCTATAGTTGCTGGCCTATCAATGACCTGTTACAACCCTGGGTCTTGTTGGTCCAGACTATTTTTTTTTTTTAATGGCATAGATATATAATATTCTCTGATTTTTAAGAGGCCAAGAAAGATACTCTCTTGAAGACTCTGAACATACTGTCCCATGAGCATATGCTATGATTTTTTTCCCTTGTAATTTTTCAAGCCAAACTGTGTTGTCTCCACCTAATGTTGCAAAAACATTGGGTGAAAGCCCAAAGTGATTCTAAGGCTCTGGTATGGTTCTGTGTAACCTGGCATCTTTCCTGGAAGTTAACTTTGTTAGGCAGCTATTTCAATAAACAAAGTGAGTAATAGAAAAGACGCACGACCAGATGAAATGCCACTACCTGCATTTTCTCTACAACCCTGTAAGGAACTGCTGCTGCTGCTGCTTCTAAGTCACTTCAGTGGTGTCCGACTCTGTGCGACCCCATAGACGGCAGCCCACCAGGCCCCCCCATCCCTGGGATTCTCCAGGCAAGAGCACTGGAGTGTAAGGAACTGCTGCTGCTGCTTCTAAGTCACTTCAGTGGTGTCCGACTGTGTGCAACCCCATAGACGGCAGCCCACCAGGCTCCCCCATCCCTGGGATTCTCCAGGCAAGAGCACTGGAGTGTAAGGAACTGCTGCTGCTGCTAAGTTGCTTCAGTCATGTCCAACTCTGTGCAACCCCATAGACGGCAGCCCACCAGGCTCCGCCGTCCCTGGGGTTCTCCAGGCAAGAACACTGGAGCGGGTTGCCATTTCCTTCTCCAATGCATGAAAGTGAAAAGTGAAAGTGAAGTCGCTCAGTCGTGTCCGACTCTTAGTGACCTCATGGACTGCAGCCTACCAGGCTCCTCTGTCCATGGATTTTCCAGGCAAGAGTACTGGAGTGGGGTGCCATTGCCTTCTCCAGTGAAAGGAACTAGTACTTGTTAATATTAGAAGCTGACACCATGAACTGGGGCTCTACAACCTATCCAAAGGCCTTTTATACTGGTTGGATTTTACTTTCAAATATATTATTTTTTTCTTATAGAAATCAGGTCATTGAATTTTATTTGTATCAATTAGCTACTACTCTGTAACAAACTAACCCAAAGTTTAGTGGCTTGAAATGATAATCATTGATTTGTTTACAATCAGGAATCTAGGCTGCTCTTAGATATTCTTGAACAGTGATATGACCACAAGTCCTCAGGTGAGTCAGTACATTGGGCAGCAAGAGTATTTTGGGATGTTAGGCACACACCCACTTGGCTATCCATAATTTAGCAATGACTGCAGCAAGCTCAGGCTATGGTGCAAGTTCTTTGACTCTAGAATCATATGACTCAGAAAATTCAATAAAAAATTACGGTGTAATGCTTCGTGGAGTCTGTGGCAGATTATAATAAAAGCCTCGTAACAACGACCCAAGGGTTGTGGAAGAAGACTTTGTCACCTTTAGTAAAGATATTCTCACCAACTAAAAGTAATTCCCGGCCTGTTACTGGGTCAGAAAAAAGACTAAGCACCTGATCACAGGACATCAAGTGTCGATTTGACTTTAGCTTCCCAAGATGAGCTGGGTATTGTAAAATCCATTGACTAATAATCTTGGGCAACAAGCCATGAATGGCAATGCCATATTTAGAATTTGGTCCAATCAGGCCCATAGGGCCTAAGTAAATTACATTAAAAATACAAAGAACACATGGCTCAAAACCCCATGCTATCTGTCACTGTTGGGCTAGTGCTTCTCCCTGAGCTTGCACCTATGGCCTCACGGAAGTTCTTAAATGCCAGCTGATGAAGGATGAAAACACTCAAGCCCGATTCCTGAATAGGTCACTTCAGTACATTGTTGGACATCAAAAATATGGACTGCAGCTGCACCGCAGCCCTACCCTTGGGTGACCCTGTAGGCCAGTGGTGAGGAGAAATCTTTCCATGGGGAGAAATATAAGAAGTGAACTTGTTTGGTTAACTGTAGAGAGCAGGGTAGCCTGAGGTAAGCACATAGACTGATTTATAGAAAGTAAAGAGTGGTTTTGTTTGCCAGCCAGAGGCCTGGAAGGAAATAGTCTGGAAGATTGAAGATAAAGAAGTCAGTGGACTTAACGGGAGTGGGCACAGGCCGTGAAGATCATTGGTTCCAACTTAATGTCTTAACGTCTACCACAGAGTGAGAGAGTCATTTCCTAGGCAGGTTGATAGGGAGTCCAGGGGTCCCCAAGGAGAGAGGGGTCTGGAATTCTCAAGGAGGAAGAAAGGACCAACTTTTTTCTTTCTCCACATTCCTTAGGATTATATAACAATAATGTATCCTGCCTGAGGACAGTCTTTGGATTAAACCTTCTGGCTAATTCTGTAATCTTAAAATGTAAATTATGGGAGTAGGTCTGATGAGGTCTTTACAACCTCCAGACATTCTTTGGAATATATAACTTCATTGTTAACACTAGCAAGCGGGTACTCTTTCTGCCCCCTTCTGATGCCTATGTCAGAAGCTTTCTCTATCTCCTTTATACTTTAATAAAACTTTATTACACAAAAGCTCTGAGCGATCAAGCCTCGTCTCTGGCCCCGGATTGAATTCTTCTCCTCCGGGGGCCAAGAATCCCGGTGTATTCTCGTGATTCAACAACAACCTTTCAAGAGTAAGTGTACTAGATGACTTAATCAATTGAAATCCTCTAACTCTATCTTTGGATTTCCCTGGTGGTTCAGAGGGTAAAGAATCTGCCTGCAATGTGGGGAACCTAGTTTTGTTCCCTGGGTTGGGAAGATCCCCTGAAGAAGGGAATGGCAACCCACTCCAGTGTTCTTTCCTGGATAATCTCAGGGACAGAAGATCCTGAAGGGCTACGGTCCATGGGGTCTCAAAGAGTCAGACGTGACTGAGCAGCTAACACTTTCACACGGCCTCTGTCTTTAGCCAATTGGAGCTTGTATAATACACTCATGAATGGAGTGGCCATGGTAGCAAAGATTGAGACTATGCACAGATCCCAACCTATGGCTCCCTCTCACCAAAGCTGACATAATGCCTATCACTGCTGATCGGCTCAGGCTTCTAGCAGCGAAAGCACAAGTGAACCCTTCAAAGAGACTACCCGGGCACCTGATAGAAACTGACTATATCAGAGCCCTTCCTTTGCAAGTGGATCCTTAAGATCCACTGTTCTTACTAAACAACATACTATTTGGAAGCAATCAACCTAATAAAATAACCAATGACTTCATAAAATCTTAGTTAAGGTGGTAGCTTGGGGATAAGACCCTGCTTGGTTAGGGTGTTATATTCTAAGATGCAGTACATACACACTGAATCAATATCTGATACATGTTATAGTGTCCATAATAGTTAGAATGTATGAGTCTAAGGATCAAGAGAGAGAAGCAGGAGCAGCTCCTGTAGAAACCCATTTGCAGCACTGATGCTTTTGACTTTTGCAACTTGGCTTGGCTAGATGAAAAATTCTTGTTCTTGGGATGGGGGATGAGTTTGTTTTTGGCAAAAAATAGTAATGGAATCATTGAACTTAAAGTTATAATCACTGGTGTTTAAGAAGGGCTACTCAAGCTGGGGACCAACAGGCACACAAAATAGCTGCTATACTCATCAGGATAATTGGCCCTATTATGATGAAAAGGTGAAGTTGCTTCTGTACAGTGGGAGTTGGAGAAATGATTCAGGAACTCAGGGAATTCATTGAGATGTATATTGGTGCTTCTGTGCCCGGTGAGAGCAGTGAACTGTCTACTGCAGCAAGCAAAGCCTGGAAATGTCAAAAAATTAAGAGCTCAAATCTGTCAGGTCTCAAGGTGAGGAACATCTAGAATGAGTGGCAGAAGAGGTAGATGATGAACATCAAATATGGCCTCAGACACAGTAGTGGTAGAGGAGTGTAACTTTTTCTACAACAACTTTTTTATTAGCTCTTGTTTACAAACTGAGGCCGGCCACCACCTTGGTTAACTTGAGGTCCAAGTCACTTCGAGCATTTTCAGAGGGGATTGCATCACATACTTCTCGCGTCCTGCCTCACACCCTCGGGGCTTTACCTGTGACACCAGCTGCAGCTGGTGTAAACAGTTCTGCAAGGGCTTCAAGTCCCTTTGTCCTGACTGCATCTTACCTCAAGCATATACCATGTGTCTTTCCCTTTCTGCCACAGATATTCTCTAGTGTATGACGTAGGACACTAGAAAGAGCCTTCTTGGTACACAGATATACACATTCAGTCTGAAAGTCAAAAAGATTTAAAGATACTATTCTGTCCTAATCCAAAGGGATGAAAAGCTGATGAACAAATGCACCATCCTGTTAATCCTTGGGTGAAAATTCTGACAGATATTCTAGCCACTTTGCCCAACTCAGTAATGCCCCTTGTCGTGCCTTTTCATCCTACTCTGTTTCACTGGTGCTAGTTTTGAACTCCGGCTTTCTGGGATTATCTCCTAAATAAACTAGTTGCAACTCAATTCCTAATCTCTAATTTTGCTTTGATGGGGAGCCCAGCCTTAACCAGAGGGCATACATGGCCAAACTCTTTGCTTAAAGAGAATTCCAACCTAGCTCCCTATGAAAGG
Source organism: Bos indicus x Bos taurus (assembly GCF_003369695.1). NCBI lineage: Eukaryota > Metazoa > Chordata > Mammalia > Artiodactyla > Bovidae > Bos > Bos indicus x Bos taurus. The sequence goes on from NC_040077.1 coordinate 53,389,056, forward strand.
AACGGACCATTCCTCCACCGAGATACAGCTGTCACTGTCATAAAATTTAGCATAAACAAATACACCATCAAATGCCCTGCTATAAAATGTAACATCTAGCAATTATGTACTAAAGGATTTAAGGTGACATCATTCATTACAGTATTGAATGATTCTCCTGGTTGGATGGGAATTTAGTGTTAAGTAGCTATAAAAGCTGTCAAAGGCAAATGTTATTGAAACAAACATTAGCAACTTATGACTACAACCTGGAGCATCCTGACCGTAACTACTATTTCTCTATTATGGAACCATTAGAACCAATATAGGTTGTATCCAAGATAATTAGGAAAATAATTTACTTGAAATTTTATACTTATGGATGGAAGAGACTGGGGCATAATCATTATCATTTTCACTTTCTTTGTAAAGCTTTATTGTTGTTTTTCACAACCTATTCCTAAATAGAGACAGAGGAGGGGTAGGGAATTTAGTAATCAGTCTTCTCAGGGAAAATAAGCAATGTTCTTCCATGAGTCAAATTAAATATTTTGAGGAAGAAAACATTTTAAGTGGCAAAAGTAGGTATTATTAAGGGTAATATCAAGTATGCAGTCACAGAGTGAAAATCTTAACCAAGAATTTAAAAATAAATTCCACAGTCTTACTTTAAAAATAGGCATTTACACGTTTTTATTTTTTTGGAGAGGATAATATGCATTTGATATTATGATTCTCCCAAGTTAGTGCAATGGCATTTTGTTACCTTTACTAAATTATAAGGTGGTTTAAAGATGTAGGCACATATCTGGTAAAAATTGAGTATTAACTATTAAATATCATCCCTGAGAACTCAGGATTGAATTTCAACTTTCCTCCTGGGGTAATTTTAACTCATTATTTCCTATACTCTTCAAAGACTTGTGATCTATATAAATATCCACTTTATTGATCAGGAGTCTCATTGCATACAATGAGGCATTCTACAGTTATTAGAAACTTAGAACATACCCTGAAGTTGCAAAGATAATCTCATTGCTTCTGATTAAGAATGTGTTAATGCACTGTTGCTCAAGAACCATCAAAATTTCTTAAATTACATTTTAACTATATTATTTTTTATTTAAAAAGTGTAGCATGAGCTGAGTATTTGTCATTTAATTTGTAAATTCATGAAGAAAGATGACTTCATAAGTCTCTGAGTCATTAACAATTAATCAGATTTATTCAATATAACAATCAAATGACTGGGAAGAAATGTTGAATTTTATGAAGCCCTACACATTTCTCTCTTTTGACGCTGTAAATTATGTTATTTCCAAAATCAAACTCAGTGAGTGGTAACTTAAAAAAAATTCATGTTTGGATCCAAAAGAGGGATTATAGTATCTCACATACATTCTTATTTAAGCAATACAGTATATATTTAGATTCAATAAATCTTCCTAATATTTGACTACATATTTATTTTCTAACAGAAATGAGTGTTGATAAAATTCATCAGTCAATAACAGCCAAGAGTAACTTCCTTACATAAGAAGTCATGGAACATACACTTTCATGTTCAGGATAAAAATCACACAAGTATGTCATTGACTCCCCTGAACCCGCCATTCCATGACAGGACAGAGAAAGGACTGCCATCAGATGAATGGCATCTGGGCCATGGTATTTCAGGTTTGTATTTTAATTATTCCATAAAGCGAGCCCTCCACTGAACGCCTCGCCAGAGCACCCAGCCAAATCAAATCAGCGAAGTTGGTGTTGAAACGCCAACTCGCCACCAGATGGCAGCAATGCTTTTATGAATAATGCAGCATTATGTGCAGTCCATCTAAGATTTTCTGTTAATAATAGAACAATCCTTACTTTAGTAAAAGATTTGTTCGTAATGAGGCCAGCCATTTTTTTTTCATGTCACTAGTTATATTTTGCGGGATCTATTTTCTTTCTAGAATTACAGCCCCCCAAAATATTTATTTTCTTACACATTAAACATTAAATTGCTGTCGAATTTCATTTTGATGTCGTGGTAGAAAATGCCTGTGGCTTGAAACAAATATTTTCCTTTCTGATGGACAAATAACATCTGTGGTTGTAAATGTTCCAGTGTAGCTGTCAAAAGAGAAGGGTTTCACATAATTTCCTGCCACCCTCATCAGTACATCTTACACATCAAAAGGGCGTACTCGAAACCACCCTTTGCGTGATTTGATTTAAAATCTATCACAGATCTCAAATATCAGAAACTTGTATTCTACATGATCATGGGTGTGAGAAAAAGAAGCATTGTTCAAATTCAAGTTTTTAAAAATCCCCTCAAATTATCAAGGTCTATATTACTTGGGAAGAGAATCCTCAATATCAGTGTTTCTTTCCCTTTTTGAGCTGTTTGCACCATTTGTTAATTTTCCCACTGTAAATTTTTTTGGTTTGCACATGTTCACCAAGGAAGTCAGACTTAGAATTTCTCCTAGTGCTGGAAATAAAATGTTAGGCAAACTGGTGGGATGAAGGCCAAGGATGAAGGCCAAGCTTTCTACTAAAAAAAAAATTCATCTAAACCTTCCTTAAAAGTGAATGCCCCTTCCTTGTTCAAATCACCGCATACTGATCTGTTATCTGAAAACAGTTTAAACAGCTTCCTTCCTGATTCCTCCCAGGCATCAGGCATTTCATTTCATCCTTTCACTTAGGTCATCTCTCAACATCCTGTTTTGTTAAGATAAAAGAGCAGCCTCCTCTCTTCTTTAAATACCGAAACTCTTTAACTGTCCTGGAGTGTTCATAGCTTCGGTTTTGAATATTTGTTTTCTACTAAATTTTTAGTAGCATATTTACCTCATATATATAGAGACTGCATAGACTCTACAAGTGGCTTCTCCAGTTCTCTATGAACACTGGCATTTTCTTTCATTTTAACCTTGGTTAATTTTTGTCCTTGTGTACATTTCAAACCTTTGTTTATGGATGCTTGCTTTGTTATTTTCCTATATTGCTTTAAATACAGCTCTGAGGTTTGAGAGTTCTGCTCACCACTGCCCAGATTTTTCTCCTGCTCAGTGGCTTATGGTATATAAATGCTGTGAATATATATTCTCTTGCCTTCAGATCCAGCCTCATTATCTTATGTTTCTAAAAATTGAATGACATCAACTATTTATCTGCCAGTGATCCTGTACGATCCAAAAGCACTCAATTTTATTTCACCCTGTGTCATCCTTATGGACAAGCTATAAAATATGATACCACCCACTGACCCCATCTATTATGTACCAACTTCAGGGATTAAATCCTTCCTTCTTCCGGAAGAAGTCTGCTTGCTATTTAAAAAAAAAAAGAAAAGAAAACAAACCCATATTCATCATGAAACAAATATCGCTTCTCTCCTTTAAAATACAAAATAAAAACTTTGAAACAGATATAAAAAGGGAATCAGTTGGTTTGAATGTTGTCTTGCTAGGATCAATGTAATCTTTTGTACTTAACAAGGTGAAAATTACAAGTGGAAAAACAGTAACGCTTAATGATTCTGATTTGATACCATGAAATCCCTCATTGGCACTGGTGGCTTTTGCTCAGGTGGGTATCATGAAGTCCTAGGTTTGATTCCACGTAACTCAGTTAGCCACACTCTGGTTCTGTGATCATGGGGACCTGCATTGTTAGCCCATGTAAGGATCAGTGACCAACACACCAGTCGGACCAAAACATTAAGAAACAGAGCACGTTTCATAAGAGGAGGGGATGTAAATCATGATGTCAACAAATGAAGAACAGCATGTTGCATTTAGCTTGGTGTCAAACTAAACTCTAGAATTTATTCCAAATGGACAACTCTTATCTTTGAGCAGATGGAGCCAGCCCCTTAGGTAATACACACCTATCCTTTTGCTAAAACATTAGAAGTATAACAAGCCACACTGACGTTTTCTTTTTCTTTTTTTTAAATTTTGACTAATTTTATTTTATTTTGGAACCTTAAAATCTTGGTTCTCTTGCTTAATTTTGGACTGAAACTTACTAGTGTGGCTATTGTCAATCTTTACTCTCAACCAGTAGCATTCTACTCTGATGATAGCTTAAAAACAAATGAAGAAAGTGTGATAGCATTGTACCCGCTGATAGTATAACACAGAAGCTGTGCAAATGAGTCCATATCTTAGACTACCAAGCCTCATGGCATAACCAGTCAACATAAGCTTCCTATTATTTTCTTTGATGACACACTCACATTATTAGTATTTTAACTCTATACTTTAGATTATATCTGTTTTTTTTTCCAGACATATTTATTATTTCTGAAAAGATGAATCAGAAAAAACAAAACAAAACAAAAAAAACAGACAGTGGTTCCCAAGTAGCACGGGCTGAACAAATAGTTGTGTTTTTCATTTGAGGGATTTACTTGCTATCCATGGACTTCTTTCTATTTCTCTTTTCATCAGTCAGGTTGTTAACTCTGAGTCTCACCTTGAGGTCTTGCAATCTTTATTTCCTGCCTCCAGACTCTCTCCTTTGCAGTGAAATTTACACACTCCTATATGCTAATATTCTTAAATCAAGTCCCCAATTATGAAAAATTATCTCATTGCATTCATCAAAATTCTTCTGTGCAATCCCACTGGCAAAAATGAAGTCAAAATCATAAAAATAATTCGCTCTTCCCCTTCAATCAGGGAAAAAAAATGTCCTGGTATCTCATCAGCAGAATAAAAAGATTTACTATTGTCTCTTATTTGGGGGCATAGTTGTTGCACTTGTTTCTAAGTTCCCTTTTTCAAGATCCTCTTAGTAACTTGGTAGAGGCTTTTCAGCCAAAATGCTTTTCTTAAAGTGTTAACTGGGATATGACATTAATTAAATAATTTGCATTGATTAAATATTACATTAACTATACTCTTTGTTTATAGACTAGGATACTAAAAATAATCTCAGTTTGAGAACACGTATTCTTAGACAATGAATGAAGAGATTTTCAGTGGTGCATTTCACCTTCTCCTGGTTAAGTTCACAAGGCAGTACAGAGAATATGTGCGCAGCAGAGACCCTGAATCGTATTTCAGAGAGACCTACCTCTCCTACCCATATTCTTCCCAAATCCACATCTGGAACTGTTCTCAATGCACTGTGAGATGATGTGGTTAGATGATGAATTCAACCCAATCTTATTTATCTTAAAAATCAATCTTCTGAAGTTGCTTTCAAATACAGGACTGCTTCATTTTAACCTTAACACAGACAGGAGGCAGGTGAGTTAAAGTTTATCTCTTATTTCTTTGGTGTGACAAGCTGTAAGCTGAAGGAGGGATCCTACCCTGGGTTCTACTTAAAGTTACAACTGACAGCACCAAAACTGGAACACACGTCCCTAGACTCCTGTGTTCTCTCCCCTGCACCTTCTGAATGATGGATGAATATCTAATAGGTAGATAAAATGATTGGGGACAAGCAAGAAAGGGAAAAAAACTGTATGAGACATTAAGGCTGCTCTTACTCTGGTTTATTTTTAATGCCATGCCTTTTAAGATACTGTGAGTAATTCTCTAAAGTGAAACCAGCTTTACTCGAAATCTAATGCATATATGAATGTGAAGAATCATCCTTTTGCATTTAGTCTAACTACAAGCATTGAAAAATGAAAGAGAAAATTGGTAAAAGCTCAGATTTATTTTAAACCATCAGTTTTAACAGAAGGAAATGGATAAAAGCAAAATACCAGTAGTTTTCCTTTTGGCTTAAAATGACATTTTCCAAGATATTATTAAATTATCTTTGCATTAATAAACTTAAGTAGTACTTAAAGATTTTAAGCTAAGACATATTCAGATCAGGAAGAGCAATCAAATTATGTTTAAATGTAAAGCATATCCATGGACAATATTACATGAATATGTTGAATATACATTATAGCCAGAAGACTCCATCCAAAGTCACAGAAGAAATACAACTAATGATAAATCTATTCCGAGATTTACTTCTAGGGACAGAACCTGCTCCCTTGAGATATTTTTATACATTAAAAAAAGAATCTCAGATCCAAGAAATTTGATCATGATTTTTGTTGAGGTAATAAACTGGTGGTAGAAGGGGGGGAAAAACAGACTTTCATCTTGAGTCATTTAATTTTTTCTGTCTTAAAAGCAGGCAATTGATAAAGTTTTAATCGGTCATAATTCATTAAGAGTAAAAATATCTTATTTAAAACATGTAATGTGTAGATGAGCCTGTTACATGTTTATGGGTGCATTTATTTTTAATTTTATTTGAAAGGCAACTGAGAAAAACTGAGACCTAGTCACTTCTAGCTCCAAGAAAAGGTTTAATTATTTCAAATGAGTAATCACCTACTGGTGTAATGAAAAGGACCAAGAAAACAGTATATTTCCTATTCTTTACCCTCATTTTAAAAAGTGACTGGAGTTGACACTCAGAAATCATCTTGGAGTACAGAGCCTATAATAGTGGACACAATTTCTTAAAAAAAAAAATTATGACAGTGAATTTTATGTTTTTATTAAAAATTCAATTTTAGCCTTAATAGTAACCATAGCGCTGGTTAAAAGGTATATCCAGTCTTGTGGTTTAAAAAACCAGTATAGGATATAGTCTCTACATTTGTATATTCTTTGGGGAGGCAAAATTAATTTACATGACAGGATTAAAGAATATTCTAGTACTGAATTAAAAGGCATTGGATTAATTACAGTGCTTGGGACCATCATATTTAACAAGGGGGCAGCTCCTTAGAGGTTGGGAATGTTTTAGAGGCGAATTATCTAATTATTTGAGAGCAATATCGTGAACTCCTTTGTCCCAGACTTTACAAACCTTTAGCTCAGAGAGTTGTATGTTCAAAAGAAGGAAGGAAATCTGAGTGAAAATTTTCCTTCTACTTTGAAACAAGAAGATATCAGAAGTTTAAAAATTACTTATTGTTATAAATTGTTTTGCAACCATTTTCCCAACTGAATGTTCTGTTAAAAAGCTTTGTAAATGCTTGATGTACCCGTGAGGAAAGAGAAGAAGGTGAAGAAGCACCACTCATGTTACAGATGCCGCCTGACAACACTGCCATCCTTTCACATGGTTTTATTTAGTTATTACAACTCCCTCTCTGTAAATGACATTTAGGATTATTTAAGATTATGTTGTAATCCTTTTAATCCTCAGTGCTTTAAATTTCAGGCTAAATACCAAAGAGCAAACTAGCACTTAGCAGGAATGTTTAAAACATGTGATTTGAACATAAATCTTTTTATTCATTCTTTCCCTGATGAAGACCTAGTGTTGCTCTTAACTAAGAAAACTTGTACCACAGTTCATTTCAAATCATTCAGTTGCTAAATGCTTTCTCAAGCTACATCAGATTTGCGACGGTCCTTGACAATTATGCTAAACGAAGAATTGAACAAAAGTTAGAAGCATTGAACATTTACTACTTTAGTTTAGAATATGTATGACCTTTTTTTTTTAATAAGTGCAATACGTCTTTCAGTGTTAGTGTGTGAGAAGAACAAGTGTATGGGAAGAATCACTCTATTTCCTAATGTCAAGCTATTAGATGTGGATTTACACATTGACGTATACATCATATATGCATACATCTATATACAATTATACTTTTTAAATACATTATGATTTGTCTAAGTATGCTTTATAACAGAAGTTGTTAATAATTAAAAAATATGTTATGTATTATTAAAGTCAATTAGGAAAAACTGTTCTATTATAAAATAGGCAGATGTTCTTGAACTCAGCCAGTGAGCATCATTGTGATTTACTAAGAGTAGCTGAATAAGAAATCTAATTAATTAATGCTGTCACAGTTATGCTATCATGTACCAATCAAATAAGAATGAATCTATATCAAGAGTTTTTAATAAGACTATGAAAAGAATCTGACTTTTAATACAAAGAAGGAAATGAACAACTCAAATGTCCAAATGACATATACGAAGGAAACAGATGAAATCCTTCCATTCTTTGTGTCACAAATGTTTGCTTTTGAGTCTTTCAAGCATATCTTAGGCATGTGATTTTTTGTTTGCTTTTCTCTTCATTTTAAGTTCATCTTCTCTAGAGACATCGTAATTATGTGCCATATAATTGCTAATCCATCAACTTTTTCATGACAGATTTCAAATTTTAAATTATTTCTAATTTTGCTCTTCTTTGATTTTTCTTGAACCAAAAATCTCAATAGTCATTAGATATCTGTAATCTATAATTCATAGACTGAGATTGAACACCATGCCTAATTCAAACTTGGAATTCTAAAGCTATTTCTGATGTAGCACATCAGCTAAAGCTGTGATGGTCTTTTTCAGTCAGGAAGAAATGCTTCATTATTCTGTAGGTAATGAAACCCTTGTACACACACACTCACACACCCAACAATACCTTAGTACCATGTTTTTGAGATATAATCATGTTTATTCTGATCATTTGAGAGTTATACCAGCTAATGTACCTAATCAAATATTGATGCAAGTCATCTAGATTTAGCTCTCTGGCAAATCCTTTCTGATGTTTTTTCATTAACAACTATAAAAGCTATTTATATTGTTCCTCTCAAAAGACTTACTTTCATGGGTTGCCACTATGGATAGGAATTAGTAAATTTTACCTAAGCTTATGTGTTTAGGTGATGAAAAGATTTCAGCATGACAAGAAAACCACATGATTCAGCCTAAAAAGAATGAAGCAGGAAATGAAATCTTAATCTTTCTTTAGTTTTATTATTCACAACATCCTTATCATTACTTCTTGTTTTTCTAAACTAAAGGGTACAAGACAGAAACCGGTAACCTAGGCGTAAGAAAACCGAAGTCCCCTGAACTACTCAGGTACCTTACAGACAAAACTAGCTGGTAAGATTTTCCCCTCTGGAAAACTAATACAATGAGAATAGTTTTAATATTTTTGGAAGTATCTACATTCAGAAATATGAAAAATGAGTAAAATATTATAACAGAGGTAGCTAGTCACACTCAGAAAATGTTAGGATGATGCATATTATCAGTACAGGTGGTTTAAATATATATCTATACATATTACATTCATAGCTTTGTAAAATTATACTTGGATATTTTTCTTCTATATTCACAGCCTGTATACATCATTCATATTTGAGTATCATCCTCATTTGTGAACTAATGTAACTATAAGGTTAACAGAAGAAACTAAAAAAGTCGTCCTTAATTCAACTCTGACGGTTTGTTTCTATTATCTAGGAATTATGTCAATATCAAATTTTAACATCTTTATTTTGCAACATTGGTAATTAGGATGCTAAACTAACAACACATAATAAAACTAAACCCCTTAATTCACCTTATCCAGTTCAGAACTAGCCATACTAATTATTTATGTTGTCATAGAGGCTAGGATTATAACACCAAATTTTCTTACTTACAGCAGAATTAAAAAAGCAAGAAATTGGGAGAGAGAATATACCACTGATCCACAATTCCTCACTTCAAAGCACAATTTAATTTTACTTCTTGATTCTGTAAATTCACCTTCTAATCACTTTTGGTTTTAGTCCTTTGATTTCTTGGCAAATATTTTTAGTTTTCTATATTTTATTCCTTTTTTTTTTCTTCTTTCCTTCCTTCTTTCCTTCTTCCTCTTCTTTGGGTTAAAACAAAAACAAAAGCAAAAACTCTACCCTATGAAAATGAACGCCTAAACAGAATTCAACTATAATCAGAAAAAATAAGTTATTCCATAATATGTTGAAAGTGTTTTTTTTTGCTTTTTCGTTTTTTTAATTACTATGAGTCCAAATTATTTGGCTAGACCTGATTAAGCATCTGAAAAATGCAAAAACAAACTGGACATCAGGTTCTTCTTCCCAATGAGAGATCAGATAAGAAATGTCACCTACCTATTCTTCTATAAGACCCTATACATTAATTTTAGTGATGCATTTAAGAATAGAGTTGATTTTTCTTTAAGGGCTAAAATGGTCTTAGAATACATTTAATACAATAATTATAATGATTTAGTTCCTACTAAATGATGTAAATTCTAAAACAAACCTATAAAGTTCTGGGTTACTTTGGATATCTAAAAATAAATTAAATGTCATATAAATACAGAAAAAAGATCAACTTCTGTAATCTGAAGTTATTAATTGCCAAAGGGATTTTAGTAAAATCATACATGAAATATTGTTTTCCCATTTCCTTTCTTTGAAGGATTTCATCTGGTTCTTTCCATTCAAAGCAGCATGATTGAAATATCAATCAGTTATTTTTTCAAAAAAATTAATTATATAATTTGAAAACACTGATTTCTATAACTGTTCAGCTCTCTCCATCCCCCAAGTTGCACTGGTAAATATAATTTATGACTGGAAGGCAGGAATGGCAGTGAATGCAAATAGTTTATCATAATTAGTGAATCTTAGTTTGTTTATTTCTGAAAATCCTACACTAAATCTATGTAAGCCAAGCATTCTAGGTTTGAATCCCAAGCAGCTATCAAATACACTGTAAAAGTCAATGACTTTTGGGTATATAATTAATCACCATACAATAAACATTTTGTGTTTAGATAGCAACCAGTCACCAGGGAAAAACAACAAACAACCAAAATTTGACAGGAAGAGAAGCCAGTTTTTCACAATGACCTCTGCACAGCTAGTTCAAGCTCATGAAAACATCTTAACAAGGTAGTCTTGTTTTGATTACCCAGGAGAGCTAAGATTTAGAAAGAATAGGAACAATTTGAATCTATGTAACATTCTTACCTGAAAGACATTCTTTCTGCTTGATTTTTCCTTGGCCCACTCAATATGTGCCCCACACAAATCCACACTTTCTGGTTTGTTCCCAGTTTTCTGTAAACAAAAATGTAATAAGAAGAAAAAGCACACAACACTGGTGATGCATGTCAGAAAAAATAAGTTATTGATTTAATAGCTATATATTAATGGCATAAAGGCTTTCTTCTTTCTCTTTTCCAGTTTCAAATAGATATTCTCACACTCATGTTCACTGCAGCATTATTTACAATAGCCAAGACATGGAAATGATGTGTCTGTCAACCTATCAATGGATAAATGTATAAAGAAAATGTTTATATATATATATATATATATATACATATAAAATATTGTTGCTTTGTTGTCTAGTGGCTAAATCATATCTGACTCTTTTGTGATCCTGTGGACTGTAGCCTACCAGGCTCCTCTGTCCATGTGATTTCCCAGGCAAGAATACTGGATTGGGTTGCCATTTCCTTCTCCAGGGGACCTTCCCCACCCAGAGATCAAACTCATGTTTGGCAGGCGGATTCATTACCACTGAGCCACCAGGGAAGCCCATATATAATATATGTGTATGTAAGTCAGTTACGGTAAGACAAATTCTTCTTGATCTCAGATACATGCAGAGTCTGAAAGTCTAACTCATAGAAACAGGGTGGTTACCATGCACTGGGGTAATGGGAATAAATTTGCTAAAGGGTACAAATTTTCAGTTATAAGATGAATAAGTTCTGGGGATCAAATATACAGCATGATGACTGTAAATTACTAAAGAGAATAGATCTTAAAATTTATAACCACACATACACACACACAGAAAGGTAACTATGTGAGGTAATGAATATTTTTAGTAGCTAATCTTAGTGTGACAATAATTTCACAATGTACATGTATATCAAACCACCACACAATACAACTTAAATTTACACAATATTATTTGTCAATTATATCTCAAGAAAGCTAAAAAAAGGAAAAAATCATAAATTTAAAAGATCAATTGTATGGCTTTTAAGAATTCACTTTTCTGTCTTTTAAGACTATACACATAAGTGTAATATATATTCATACATTTGTATTTAGTCAATTTAATTTAGATCAAATAGATTATGGCATGTGCTTCCTTTTACACAGTACAATGTGGGTGTTACTTAAATGCTGTTTTTACCTCAGTAATTCATAATAATCAATTAATGGGAATGTCCTCTATATTTGTCTCTTCATATTTTCATTTAGTTCAAGTGCATCATACGTACATAATTTAAATCTGCATAACTCTGAACATTAAAATAAAAACTTACCTGTATGGAAAATTTCTTTACTGTTGTTAAAGAAAGTTATTTAAAGCCACATTTCAAAGATTCCAACTATTTTTATATGTTGTGAGCTGGAACTCCAGGTTTTCCTAGAGATTAAGTTCCATTTTCTCAAGCCATTTTCAAAAGAATACTTTAAGTTTTTAGTATACAAAGCTTATAATATTTTTATATAATTTTTAACATTATGAACTTAAGGTTAAAACATAAAATTATGAATAAATAGTAAAAAAAATATTATAAGAAATCTATCCACAAGTTTTGCCTCTTACCCACTATGTTCTACTAGTTTACAGTAAATAAATTATTTTTCAGAACAAGCCAGAAATAAGTAGTTTTTAATAGTAAAATTTGAGATTTTCTTGAGTTTTGGCACCTCAATAAAAATTTTTTGGAAACATTGTACAGGCCAAGCACAGCTCTCCTTCAGGATAAATTCAGTTGGCAAAGCATCAGTTGACAGCGTATCTTTCTTTTGTTATTTGGAGGTTAATTCCATGGAAAACTAATCAAGATGAGCACGGCTCTTATGAATGCTTCAGACAGTGAAATACTTTTACTATTTTCCCATACTCCACAACCCAGGTGATCACTGCTGTGGAAAATCTTAAAGTATGATAATGATGTTTATTGTCAAGTGATTTATGACATAGAGAAATTAAGAGCAATCCGTTTCTACAGTTACTTGAATTATGGGACACTCAGAACCAATAGAAATAATCATCAATAAGCATATGTAAGAAAAAAGACTATCTGTCCCACATAATGCAATCAGGAATAAAAAATGAAAAGATTTTACATAAGAAGCACTTTTTATGGGCCAAACATTTCTCTATGTGTTTTATGGCTATTAATTCTTATTGCACCTGTATGAAGTAAGTACTATTATTATTATCATATTACAGGTAAGAAAATGTGTCAGAGTGGTTTGGTAAGCTTTACCAAGGTAACACATGTAGGAAAGGAGGAGTCAGTATTTGAGTGTTAGCAGCGCCCCTTCAGTCTGTTTTTATCTACTATGTTGTTCTTGAAAATTGAATATACAGTGTGATCATATTCATGTTAAAACATGAAACATTTAGGGAAAAGAGAGGCTTTTCTCACTAGACTAGTACAGACATATTGATCTTGTTTCTGTCTTTCTCTGTTAAACTTGATCTTCCCACTGGGCTTTTACACCACCTGTTTACCTGGAATACCTCCCAATCTTCACATGGCCGACTCCTTCTCCATCAGATCCTAGCTAAATGTCACCTTGTCAGAAGTCTTTTCTCTGACTGTCGTATATAAAATAGTGGCATCCCAATATTACTGATAACTCTCTACCTATTTTTTTTCTATTTTCATGATTTTAATTTTATTTTATTTTTAAACTTTACATAACTGTATTAGTTTTGCCAAATATCAAAATGAATCCGCCACAGGTATACATGTGTTCCCCATCCTGAACCCTCCACCCTCCTCCCTCCCCATACCATCCCTCTGGGTCGTCCCAGTGCCCTAGCCCCAAGCATCCAGTATCGTGCATCGAACCTGGACTGGCAACTCGTTTCATACAAGATATTTTACATGTTTCAATGCCATTCTCCCAAATCTTCCCACCCTCTCCCTCTCCCACAGAGTCCATAAGACTGTTCTATACATCAGTGTCTCTTTTGCTGTCTGGTACACAGGGTTATTGTTACCATCTTTCTAAATTCCATATATATGTGTTAGTATTAATTTCACCATAGATCTCTTCCTAGTTGAATTAATATACATAGTTTTATGCTGTCTGTTTTTCTCCCACTAGAATTTAATTCCCTGAGCTGGGAACTTGCTTGCCTTTTCCTCCACTATTTTTCCAATGTATGGAACCACGTCTGGTAACTAACTGTTGTTCAATGAATATTTACTAAATTAATAAATGAAAATACCAAGGTGCAATTAAGGTTTATGCTTTGGAAGGAAGGTTTGGGCGTTTTAAAATTTCCAATTTTATACCAGTTAGGGCTTATGTTTGGTTTACTGGTTAAGCAGTCTTTGTTTTGTGAGTTTTTGCTTTGCTTGCTCTGTCCATTACTCTTAGTCACCTCCTAGTGCTCACTCATATGACTTTGACCCATATCTTATGTTCTTCATGAGCTCACTGCTTCACCTTTTCTCCATGGTTAATAATCTTCATTCTGACTTTTGCTTAACAAATCCCGCTTTCTGAGTCATTCTTACTCCCACCCTGTCATGCTTGGTTTAGAGGTTACTGAAATCTGCAGACCTTTTGGTGTTCTCCCCGTGTCAAGCCCTGGATTTCACTTCCTTTCATGTCCATATCTGTGTCCTGATTCAGCAGGCAATTCAACCTGCCCCTCTCTCTCCATCATTTGATGATTCACTCCACTCTCTCATCCACGTTTTCTTCTTCTACAATCCCCTTCATATTCCTCAAATTTATGGAAATGACTTGACTACTCAATATAGTAACATTGCAAACAATGGCCATCTACTTAAGCTGGGCTTTTGACTCTATGCAGAGACACTTTCATCACTATCATTGTGATAAGGACATTTAACATACCCCTGAAATCATTGCCAAGACTAATGTTATGAGTGCTTTGCAGAATTTTTATGTGCTCCTAGTCAGTTTCTATTTTTTGAATGGCACCTCTCTTACAAAGCTGTACCTTTTTCAAGTTATCCCACCAAATGGCTTACTCGTAATTCACAGAGGTCATAGAGCCCTTGTGCTAGAACATTCACCATTCTCCCCACTTTCATAGTTAGTCTGTCTAATCAAAATGAACAAACAGAATATATTCTATATGTCTTCCCTCTGAAAGTTTTATATCAACTTCTTTATTTCCTTACAACAATCTTATGAAGTTAACGCCATGGCCTTTAATTGACATGTGAAGAAACTGAGGCAGAGAGTGGTTAAGTTTATTGCATTAGCTCATACACTTAATAAGGGCCTCAGCTGAGATATGGATTCATTTTTATCTGACTCCAAATCCCAAGTCCTTGAACACTGCCTCCCCTCCATACCTATCCTTTTCTCCTACTAGGCCACCTAACATCCTTTTTAGGTCTAAAAATGAGAATTAACACATTCTATTTCTTCCTTGTTTCCTCATTTCCTACTTTGATTTCTGGATTCCAGACTTCTCAACCTGGGTCTATGACTTTTGTCCCTATGTCTAATGAAGTCCCATGTCTGAGCATGACAGTGACATCTATGAGCATCAAAAGCACCTGGTCTGTCTGCCATATAGTGCACGAACAACTCATAAGGCACGTCCTGCTTTTCCTCAGGGGAAGAGATGCTCATTCTTCATCCCAAGGGTTTTCCTCGGCAGTTTTTATTTCCATCCGATTACATCCCTTATTTTCTCTCAAGTAGATTATATCCTTTAGCCTATAATCACACTGAGGTCACTTTTGCTTAAAACACAAAAAAACAGAAGAAAGCAAGCACTGAGCCACAACTTCACAGTTTCTCAGCCTCACCCATTTCCTTCTGTGATGAACAGGATTCTTCAGAGTTTCCTGTAGTTACGTTCTCTGTTCTTGTTCCATTCTCTTCACAATGTCTTAACCATTAAGGTCAACAGAAACAGTCTGATGCTTTCTCACCTATAAACATTCCAGCTGAACTCTGTAATATGAAATGCTGCTGGCTCTTCTCCTTAAAACTCTTTGTCTCTCAAGCTAAGACATTTTCTCTCCAAATTCTTCACTTTTTATATGTTGCATTCTCTGTTTTTTTTTTTTGTTTGTTTGCTTGTTTTTTTTTTCACTGACTTCACTTCCTCATCCCATTTCTTGGTGGTGGTGATGGTGGTGGTTTAGTTTTTAAGTCATGTCTGACTCTTGTGACCCCAATGAATGTAACCTGCCAGGCTCCTCTGTCCATAGGATTTCCCAGGCAGGAACACTGGAGTGGGCTGCCATTTCCTTCTCCAGGAGATCTTCCCAACTCAAGGACTGAACTTGGGTCTTCAGCATTGCAGTTGGTTTCCTGTATTGCAGGTGGATTCTTTACCAACTGAGCCACCAGGGAAACCCATTTCTCAAATGTTAGTAATCCTTGGTTTATAGTTCTAGACCTTTATTATTTCTCATAGCTTATAAGCGTTCTTTGGGTTTTGTTCTTACCTATGATCTGATCCATCACTTATAAATATGCTAACTTCCCAGTGGTTTCTTGCCCCCAGAACTCTATTTTCTATCATTAGGATGTAGCACAGACAACTCTGTGAAATCACTGTCTTCTCAGAGTTGGCCCCCTTTCTCTATTGCTCATCTTGGCTAATCATTTCTTTACCTCCTTTATTCTCCTTATTTTCTTAATTCTCCACTTTCCATCAACAGCCACAAATTCTAGAACTAGACCACAGTCTCATTCGAGTTCTTATTTTCTCTAATCTGAATTCCTCTCCATGCTGTTTCTTCTGATCACAGGAAAAACCATTTCAATTAATTCTCTGTGTTTTCAATTTTTTTCTAAGATATATATCTCAAAAATAGTTCTTCTAGAAAATTTATTATCTACAGAATAATGTACAAATACCTTAGCAGAGTATACAGGCTTCTTTTCATTATCCTCCAACCACCTTCTCAGTTCCATTCATCCGTCTTTCTTCTATATGCCAGCAATGCTGAAGTTTCCAAAATGCAACATCCTTTCACAACTCTCTATATGGGGATCTGAGTATACATGCACCCCTTTTCATCTGGGACACATTTATGTCTCTCTTCAACCACTTTCCTTGCCCGCCATCTGCCATAATCTTGCTCCGTTTCATGATGTAACTCCAAAATAACCTACATGAGGCTCTCCTTCACCTCTGTAGACACAGTCACTCACTCCTTCTCACCATTTTCCCTACTCTGAAACACACTTTTTTTGACAATTTGTTTTGTTATCCACACATTACAACTGCTTTCTGACGTGTCTCTTTCCTCCAGTTATACAATCAGAACAAGTTGGATTTGTCTTATAAATCTTTATTTTCCTAAAATCTAGCAAAGTGGCCCCAAATAAGCCCTAAACAGAAACCCGTTAACTGCTCAATCAATTTATGAACTGGAAACCTGCAACAGAAAATTTCCAGATTCATTCCAATATATTAATAAATAAAATTAAAAATACACCTCAGATTTATAGTTTATAAAATGAGAAATACTTGACATAAAAATCACAATAATCTCATTTATACTGACCTTTAATAGGAACTAATATTATAGCAAAATTGAAGCAAATGATAGAGATTTTGGGCTAAATTTTAAAGTATGCCAGAAAAAGCTAAAGAGATTTTGGTAAAAGTCTAGCAAATAAAAATATCCACCTCAAGAAAAGAAAACTAAGTAAATGAAGGGCTATATAAAAATGATCCTAATCAATCATTCATTTTTACAAATTTAAAGCAAAAAGACCCAGGCTTGGAGAACAACTTTAGGGAGTAGGCTTTATTAGAGGGGGAAATTATCAGTCTTGCTAAATATTGGAATAAGTTGTTCAGAAAAGCTGCAGAATTTATTTGGAAGACAATCAAGATTTTATTCAAGAAGCCTGAAATTAAAGAATCCTTTAATAGAAAACATTTCTGATTCTACAGCTATAAAACACATGAGAAAGTCTGCTAAACTACATGATGCCAATGTATCACATTGTACGTCATTATAAAAACGCAGTTTTAAAAATGGACTAAATATAAATTTAAGTCTAAACGTGTACATAGATTTATTCTGGGTAAACTTAAAATATAAATGACTGATTTTTTAAATATTTAAATAGAAGTATTTAAAAGTTACTTCTTCTAGACAATAAAACATATAAAAGCTCTTTGCTGGAAAAGGCAAAGTTATTAAAAATTGACCTTAGGTCTTGTCCACTTCTGATTTCTATTATTTCTTAGTACATCTTTACCATTTCCCAATAATAGTGGACAGCATATTCTCTCCATAATATATTTTTCCCTGACTTAGATTAAACACTTGGAATTAAGTTCCCATTTTTCTTTATGGGATATTTGAGGGCTTTTAATGTATATTAAAGAAATATCAAAGGCCAGATGCTCTTTTACTTGATGGCATTTTCCATGATGAAGACTGGGCATGTGTGTGGGCAACAAATCATTGGGCCACTCATTCTCATACCCTTATTACTCGACGTGGTTGAAAAAAAGACAAGGCTCAGATTTTATGAAACAGGTTATTAGCTACCATTTTTTATTTTGGATTAATTGCTGTTCCAGAATATAGACTCAGATTGTCCTTATCAGTTTGAAACATGAAACACCAAATCTGTTTAGAGGAATTAAGTTCTATCACATAACTGGTTTTGTTTCTGGAAAATCAATCATGCAGGAGGATAAAACTCACTTATAAATTCTCATTTTGGCAAAATGATTTAGGAAAGAGTGCTGAATGGCTACCTGATCTTATTAATGTCTAAAGTATGGCTGCTGTCAACATAGAAGTGGATACTTTGATTGTAAGATGTGAGTTTTATGTATATGAATATAAATGGTGTTAATAATAGCTGAAATTGTTTCTCCAGTGAAATTTCTCAGTACAAGACCAAATCAAACCAGATTTTCAGAAAAGCAAAGCCTTGTTAGTGATCTGGAGCACTAGAATGTTATACGTTTGTTTACTTTGTTTGTTGAGGAGAAAGTATTCTCTCCTTTTAAGAACTTATTGTATTTATCCTGAATCAAAATCTTGCAGGAATAAACATAAAAGCTTCCATGTTTGCTGCATGCTTATATTGCCTTACGTTTATATTACATAAAAACTATTTAATGCTGCAATGTGAGTAGTTTGGGCATATTTTGATACCTCCAGCAGCCCCTCAGATTCCCTCCTTAGCCTCTCATTCACTCAGTTGGCCTCAGCTGTCCCTGTAGATGGCCAGTCCTGCTTGGGCCCATACGGTCTCACTTCCTGTGGAAGTCTAGACGCCTTCTTGGAATGCAAGACCCTCTCAGTTGCCAAGGTGCAGATAGATGTTTAGCTCCCTACCACCTCTAGATTTGGATGAAATGCTGCTTTACAGGGGATAGGATCTGACTTTCTGAGTAGTCATAAGGGTATGTCCAGGATATATACAATACAGGGAGTGGAGACTGGGTGATACTCCAGTACTTTGGCCACCTCATGCGAAGAGTTGACTCATTGGAAAAGACTCTGATGCTGGGAGGGATTGGGGGTGGGAGGAGAAGGGGACGACAGAGGATGAGATGGCTGGATGGCATCACTGACTCTATGGACCTGAGTCTGAGTGAACTCCGGGAGTTGGTGATGGACAGGAAGGCATGGCGTGCTGCGATTCATGGGGTCACAAAGAGTCGGACACGACTGAGCAACTGAACTGAACTGAACTGAAGCAAAAAATGGGACGAGATCTGGCTGATAATTCCTTCTCCTACCCCATCCTTTCCTCCTACAGACTGCTTCATGCTCTCTCCAGTTTATTTGCAGCTTCTCTGAAAATCGTGGTGCACCTGCCCAGTAGCCCTCTCCAGTGTCTCTATGAGGCTCTGTGTAGAGTGGTAGGCCAGAATGATAACACATCCTCTTTACCCTTTCCCATCATCTCCCGCCTCGCTTCCTTTTTACTTTCCCTCTGTGTCCTGCGCTCATGCCTCTCAAATAGAAGCATGGGTACTTATTTTTGGCTTTGTTTTCTAGAGAATCAGGACTGAGACAATTGGTTTCTTTCCTATGATGGGGAAAGGTAGCTCTCCACTAAAATGTGTGCAGTGCTTCCTCTTCAAGAGTCTAGACTTTCTTCTGGGAAGTAGCTCAAACAGCCAGAGGCTACATTTTATCTGTCCCCCTTTACATTAACCTTTGGCCATATTACTCATTCTCATCACTGGAATAAGAGTGAAAACAATGTGAGAGGCTTCTGAGCTCACAGCTTTAACACAGCTTGCAGACCTGCCTATGCTGTCTTAACCTTTCTTCAACCGCCACTAGGGGATGACAGAACCGAGAAATGGCACAAGCACCTTGCAGCAGAAAACTGACCAGGAATATTTGTTTTGGCCTATGGTATGAATAAGAATCACTCATACCAAAATCACTCACACCAAAATCACTGCAGATGGTGACTGCAGCAATGAAATTAAAAGACGCTTGCTCCTTGGAAGAAAAGTTATGACCAACGTAGATAGCGTATTAAAAAGCAGAGACATTACTTTGCCAACAAAGATCTGTCTAGTCAAAGCTATGGTTTTTCCAGTAGTCATATATGGATGTGAGAGTTGGACTATAAAGAAAGCTGAGCGCTGAAGAATTGATGCTTTTAAACTGTGGTGTTGGAGAAGGCTCTTGAGAGTCCCTTGGACTGCAAGGAGATCTAACCAGTCCATCCTAAAGGAAACCAGTCCTGAATATTCATTGGGAAGGACTGATGCTGAAACTGAAACTCCAATACTTTGGCCACCTGATATGAAGAACTGACTCATTTTAAAAGACCCTGATGCTGGGAAAGATTGAAGGCAGGAAGAGAAGGGGACAACAGAGGATGAGATGGCTGGATGGCATCACCGACTCAATGGACATGAGTTTGAGTAAACTCTGGGAGTTGGTGATGGACAGGGAGGCCTGGAGTGCTGCAGTAAATGGGGTCACAAAGAGTAGGACACGACTGAGCAACTGAACTGACTGACTGATGAGTAAGGAATGAAGTTCTGAAGAAATTCTGAATTGTATTTGGACAGTGAGTAGTGTTTTTTTTTTTTAACCTGAAATATCTTTACATTATTGTTAAGAAGATTAAGACAAGGATTTTAATGTATAGTCATTAAATGGCAGTTTTTGTGTTTGAATCTAGTTCTGGTTCCAAAGTCTGTTCTCTTAACCACTATGCTCTATTGCTGTATGTAATAATAATAGTGACAACAATAATAAATATATGTATTATCTTTGCTTTGTGCTAGGCATGCTACATCGATTTCCTCACACAATCTCACAATAGCTCTAGGAAGTAGGTACTCTTATTAACCCCAAACTGAAGTAGAAACATCAAAGATTGTAGCAACAAATAAAATGTGAATCTGGGATTCCTAACCCAGGTGGTCTGACTTAGAGGCTTCTAGTTCTACCTAATATGGTATACTGCTTCCTAGAGCATTTCAATTTAGGAGTGAATTTTAAAGGAAGAATAAATACGTACATTCAGTAAGTTTTAAAATGCACTGTAGAGTAAGTCCAGTTCATCTTAGAGAAATGTAAGCTCTAAATCACATGTATTACATTGACCAAAATGATAAACCACAGAGAGTCAAGCTTCATAATTAAAATAGTTTTCTGAAAGAGCCTAAGGTGAGGTTTATTGGACAGTAAGCTATTATCCATTTATAAAGCATCCTATCAATTTCATAGATTTTTGTGGTTATTAAAAATTATGTAAGATACAGAATTTATTGTGGTTAATGGCCAAATCTTGAGAAAATTATAACCAGAGAACATGGCCTCATTTATAGTAATATCGATCACTTGATTTCATTTTTTCCTTACAGAGTTTGTGTTAATCAGATATTAGAATTCATTTTTCCTTTTCTTTTCTTTCTTTAAGACCCACCTGTCATCCTCTAGATTTTGGACTGTTTTTTTTCTTTTAATTTTTAAATGTATGATGAGACCATATGATAGTGCAATCAACAGCTGTACTAATAATCTGCCCCCAATATAAGCCATGCTGACTTTGCCAGAGCACTATTATTACAAGAATTAAGACATTAGTCACAGATTTTAAATAGCTTTGTTATGCTAAGGTCAGTAGATCTATTGTAGACCTCTGTTTTTATGATTTTTTTTGAGCAGGGATCTGAATAAGGGCTTAACACTCACTTTACAAAGATAAAATAATTCCATATTCATTTTGTACAGAATACTCAATAATTCATGAATAGCTTTCTGATTAAAACTGTTTTCATCTTTTTGCTAAATCACATCATTTTACTCCCATAAATAAGTCCACTTTGTTATTAAAGTCATGCTACAGTGAATGAACATTAAATATATTGCATTATTTAATTAATGCTTATTCTCATTATCTGCATTGGAAGTAAACAATATTAAGAAAAAGTAAACAAATTATTTTAATGAAGCCTTTCATATTACTCTTTTTTTGCTTTCAAGGTTATGGCTGAATGACTGGTCTAAAAACGTTAATAGTTTATTAAATGCCTTGGAAAAGTTTTCCGTCATTAGAAGTAAAATTTGCCAGTGTTTGCCTCTGATTAGAAATATTTGTACAATGTAAAGTGAAAAACAAAAGTAGCCAAAAAATCCAAGTTACATACACAGTCGACATGTAGTTTCCATATTGAACAACTGGCTTTATAACTGTATGGTTTGAGGGGAGAAATGGTCCCTAAAATGCTTATAATACTTCAGAATTTATGTCAAAATTGATACTAAGTTTTCTGAGTATCATGCGATAAATATAAAAGGAAGTAAGGTTCACTTGGGCTGATTTTGGGTGGATGTGGAAATGAGATACTTTTTAATCAGAAATAAAGTTTGCACAATGCATTTGTTTTAGTAAGGTGCCACATAGAACACGTATTCTGGCATCACAGGAAAATACCTCCCTGTTTGAACTGGTGCTCACTGATGTGCTGATATACCATGTTTGGGCCACAGCATATTTTTCCGCTCTCCTTAGATGAATGACCCTATTTGCTTCCTTTGTATGAGGACTCTTTACAAATGAACAGACTGCTAAAAGATCAGGTCATGGGAGAATATTAGTGCATATTTTGAGTGAGAAGATGTCCTGGGATCTACTAAATGCATTGGGCCATATGATGACAGATTTAGCTGTTTTGCTATATAATCTTTATCAATACCAGCACAGGCCTTATTGCTCTCATCCATTCATAGATTTTTAGAATAGGTTTTTCAGATAGTTTAACAAGTCTTATCTTAATTTTTTAACTGTAGAAGAAACTGAGTTTGTTTCATGTTTGTATCTTTCTTTTTTTTTTTTGTATCTTTCTTAATACCTAGAATAGTGGCTTAACATCGAGCACCCTCAGTGATATTTGTAGAATTAATACATAAAGAGATACGTAAGCTGATACTTAATTCCCCCAAACTGTCGCTAAAAACTCTAACTCTTAATTTGAGGATATGCAGTAGTTGGGGCTTCCTAGATGGCACTTGTGGTAAGGAACCCACCTGCCAATGTAGGAGATATAAGAGACATGATTCAGTCCCTGAGTTGGGAAGATCCTCTGGGGGAGGGCACAGCAACCCACTCCAGTATTCTTGCCTGGAGATTCCCCATGAACAGCGGAGCCTGGAGTATACAGTCCATAGGGTCGCAAAGAGCCAGACACGACTGAAGCAATTTAGCACATATACACACACAGTATTGAGTCAGCCAAAAGGTTTGTTGAGGTTTTTCAGTAACATCTGTTTTTGGCCAACACGATATTAATGATACAGGGCTCCACAGTGCCTATAGAAAGAAATCACCTCTTCTCACAATCCGGTTCAAGGTTTAATAGTCTGCACAAAACAGTCTGGACTGGTGCATATATACCCTAGGCCTCGGAACCACCAAGAAATATTTTTAAGATCAATGACTAGCATAGTATGTGGAGCAATACAAGAAATCAATAATGCTTGGAAAATAAATAAATTAAGAAATTGATTTCCCATATTTTATCATTACTCACTCCCTTCTTTCCAGGTGAAGTGTCTTTCTCCCCCCTTTTTTCTGCATTGAAATCCTCTTCAGCCTTGAGAAACGTCCTCAAACTTCACTTCCTGTGTGGATTTATTTAGAACCCTTTTCAGCTGGAGACAATCTCTCTCTCCACTTAGTTACCATAAAACTAACTCATGCCCATGTCCATGACATTCTGGAGCAATTATCAAAGTCCGCTTTTTCACTACAATTACTTGATTTTTGGGTGTGCTTTCTATTTCTTTTCAGGCCCTCAAATGACAGATCTGAGTTTGTTTCATGTTTGTATCTTTCTTAATACCTAGAATAGTGGCTTAACATCGAGCACCCTCAGTGATATTTGTAGAATTAATACATGAAGAGATATGTAAGCTGAGCATTACTCGGCACCACAGTTTCCTTGGGAAAGGACTACCTGTAGCTAGACCTATGGTTCCCCAAGCATGTTTTCTTATATTTCTTTATCATGTTAGTCATATTCTATTATAATAAACCTAAGTATGATTCTGTTTCCCCTACTGAAACATAAGCACCTGGAGAGTAGGGATCATATATTATTAATCTGGATATCTCTAGGGTTTAATAACACATAGTTTGACACCTGTTAGGAGCTGTTAACAGTTCATAAAATAAATAAATGAATGAGTTATCTAAATTACACAGCTTCTTCCTCATGAGGCAATCCATATATATATATATATATATATGTATTTAACCAGCAGTGCATATTTGCCAGATCCCAGAGCTATAGTCCAAGGTCTACCCCATATCAGGCAGATGCTCTAAAATCGCAAAGTATGGAAGGTACACAGGAGGAAAGTTGCAATTGAATTTCAGGAGCCAACTGAAATACTTTGGTGGTACAAAAATAGATAAGTGTACCTGAAAAACGGAAGGGGATATGATCCAAGGCCTCAAAGGATAAATCAAATTGACAAATTTTGTTTCTTTAGGGTGTCTCTGGCACCAGATGAATTAAATAATACTGTAGCTGCTTTTGAAGCAAAAGTTTTTGCTCTTGGACTAAATGAATTGAAGTTAGAATTAATTTTTCTCTTGTCTCTTCCTTATTACAGTACCGGTCATTTTCAAACAAATAACACCTGGGTCATATTGCTGTTCAGTATATATTTGTTAAAAGAAGAGCCATGAGAGATTATTCTAGGGTGAAAATGTTTGGAGACTACAGACACACCTTATTAAAGAGCTGCCCCTGGTAGCAAATCTCAATCCATGGCAGTCTTCTCAATCATTTTCTTTTATCCTATCTTCCAACCAAACTAAAAAAATTCATTTCTCTTTTTAGCACACAGACCTTGCCCATTTTCAGCTTCATACCATTGTTCATTTTCATTTCATTTCATTTTTTTACTCCGCTGGAATTTTCCCTGCCCACAAATCTCCTCATACTGAAATTATAACCATCCTTCAAGGCCTAATTCAAATCTTTCACAGATGTGAGCTCTCCTTCCTTTAAATGTTATTAAAAAAAAAAAAACTCTCCTGTGTTTCTTGTTTCATCTCATCCTATTTTTTTGGCAGAGACGCTATAAAGCAAAGACTATCTTGATTATATCTCTATGCCTTATATGTAGCCCTAACGAGCAAGCTGTTCATTGTAGGATTTCAATACATATTCTTATGAAGTCTTTTCCCACCAAGGCTTATATAAATAGCACAAACTTGATTAACCAAATGCATATTTAAATGAAAGTGAGGTAGATTGTAATGAGAAACTATGCTATTTGGATCAACTCTCCCACTGAAAACAATGAAAAGTGCTGGATAAAATACTTCTTTTTAAATTTACCTTAAAAATTGAAAAGCTGAAAAGATAGTGGGAACTTCCAAGGAAAGTATTTTTTAGAGGTGAGAATCTGAACCCAGAGAGAAAGCATAATATCGAAGCAACACAACTACACCTTGTCTGAGGGCATTATCAAAAGATAAAGGCAAACTAATATTAAACCTGTAGCTTTTCTCCAATCCCAAGGGATTATAAAGAAGACTGCCTTTGTTGTAGAAGAGCAATGTAAGAGAAGAAGGAGTGAATACTTCTGTCCCTGATAAGATATAGCACAACTGTAGCCCTCCTCTTATGTACACATAACTTGAACATTTTAAGGTGTTAGATTGATCTAATCAATCACTGGACATGCCCACAGATAATCTGAGGAAAATGCAAAACACTCTGGAGTAGGATGCATTTATCCTAGACCTCGGAGATCTTCTCATGTTATTTTAATAACGATTAGCACAAAGTCAAAGGTAAGCAGACACACAGCGAAACAAAGCAACATGAGTGAGAACCAGCAGAAACTGACATAGAGCTCAGATGTTAGAATCACAAGACACAGAATATTGAAAAAAAAAAATGCCTTCTAATTTTCACACAATAAAAGTGAGTTTTTAAAATGTGTGTGAGTGAATAAAACAAGTGTAACAATGACATAGTAAATTAAAAATATAAACTTCTAGAAATTAAAATTATAATAATTAAAAAAAAACAATGATTATCACAAAGGGAGATTGAATTAAGGAATGAGAAAATAAATCAAGAGAAGTTATTTGGAATGCAGTTCAGAGAGACAGAAAGAAAGAAGAATATAAAGCATGTGGAGGCTAGTGTGAGAAAACATAGGTTTAACTAGGGGCTTAGAAGAAAACAAGAGAAAATGTAAAAGAAGTTTCATTTGAAAAGATAATAGCTTGGGATTTTCTATTAATAAACTACATTAATGAGAGCTATAATCAATTTCAGGGGACCTAACAATCTGGTCAGGGAAATAAAAAGAAACTGACATTCGAATGTATCATTGTGAAACTGTAGAAATATTATGAGCAACCAAAGAATGGTAGTTAGATTAACAGGTAACTTCTTGATCACAATAATGGATGACAGAAGACAGTGGAAAGCTATTTTAGATGTATTGAAAGAAAATTACTGCCAACTCAAAATTCTATATCCAGAGAGAATATATATTTCCAAAATGAGGGAGAAATAGAGAGATTTGAAACAAGCAGACGCTCAGACAGATTGTTACCACAAGACCCTTACTACAGGAATTTCTCAGAATATACTTCAACCAGAAGGAAAAGTAATCCTAGAAGGAAGATCTAAGAGACAGGAAACAATAAATAACGTGGGATGTGGCAAATATTGGGCAAATATAAATCAGTATTGATTCTATAAAACAGGATAAATAATGTCTAGTGGTGTTAACATAGAAAAGAAAGAATTAAAATACAGACAGAAATAGCATATACATTGGGAAGGAGATAAGTGAATTTAAAAAACATTCTAAAATAATATTTGAATAGCTTTAGTCTTTAATAAGTTATAATTACAGGCAAGTCATTAATAGAACACAAAATGTATCACTCTCAAATCAAGAGAGAAAAATATGAAATGATTAAAACAAAAAGAAAGAAAAAGCAAGACATATTTAGAGAAAGAAGCAAGAAACAAAATAAAGGCATGCAGTGATTCCATTTTACAAATTCAAAAACAGATGAAATAAACTATATTTTTAAGAGCTATAGGTATAGGTGGGAAAATAATAAAGGGTGAAAAAATAATGACTAAGATGCCATTTAAGTCTGTGACAAGGGAATAAGCTATGATGACATACAGATAATTGGCAGGGCTTGTAGGGTCTATATCTTGACCTGGGTGGTGATTATGCAAAAGTTTGATTAATACCTGTTAAAATATACAAATTTGTTTAATATATTTTACTAAAAATAGATTCTGCATTATTTTCCAATGACAGTATTTAAAATTTTAAAGTGAGTTCCAAATCAGAATCTAGAATATGACCGGTGTCTTTTCCTTTATAAATCCAGAAAACCCAGATCTAAGGACACCACTGGTTTTCCAATGCTCCTTTTCACAAGAGGGTCAACCAGTCTGGACCAAACAAGTGAACAAAACAAAGACAGTGTATATAGACATTAAGAAGGAGACAGTGTCCTCTCTTGGTGAAGACTATCTTTCTTTCTGAAGTTTTATCTGACCTAGATTTGGGATTAGGGTATTTCCTTCATGTTAGAAAGTGAGAGCAGTAGTAGGTGGTAATGTACCCATTTCTTTTTTTTCTCAATGAAATTTCAGTTTTGTTATGGGTTCATCAGTTTGAGAAGAAAACTTATATAGACATGAACTTCAGCCCACTCATCCATTATTGATTCAAAAGCCATCCTACTCTTTAATGACCTTATTGAAAAAGAAAAAGAGAATAGATCAGTCCTCCCTGAATAAGTCACTGAGGACACAGAGCCTATGAAACTCAGATTTACACACACCAGCAAAGTGATTCTACATCTCTCTTCAGGGGAGAGACTGCTTTTGATAAAAATGGGACATGGTTATAAACTGAAAGAATTTCAGTGAGAAAAAAATATTGTCACACATGGAATGTGGGATCAGGCACCACAGTCTGTGACATGCTGTATTAAATGTGAAAGCAGTAAGTGTAAGAGGCAATGGAGGAAGATACATATGGAATGTATATATGGACATCAGGATGTTACATCTATAACCCCAGATAGAGAAATGGCTTCACAAACAATATTTTATGCTGCCTGTGGATACATATTTCTTTTTTTGGAGACTATACATGCTGGCATTCCTTGAATTAATATACTTTTTCTTCTCTGCATGTGTGAATCAATTCAAGTGACTCAATTCAATGATAAGTTATAATTATTAGGTTAGTGTAAACATAATATCAGTTTTTGCATGGTTGAAATTTGCCATTTGATATTGGAATACATACTTAAATAAGTGTGGTTAGGTTATACATCATCTGAATGCACATTTCTCACTTGATATTCTTTTTGCTAATGACTTAGTACTTGCTGTTTATATTTATTTTAAACTATGGAAAGGATGGACAAAAAGCAAATTTGAGTGATTTTCTTATTAGAGTTCAAAATAGCAGCAGAGACAACTTGCAACATCAACAACGCATTTGGCCCAGAAACTGCTAATGAATGTGCAATGCAGGGGTGGTTCGAGAAGTTCTGCAAAGGATATGAGAGCCTTGAAGATGCGTGAAGTGGCCAGCCATTGGAAGTTGACCATGACCAGTTGAGAGCAGCATCAAGCTGGTCTTCTTAAAGCTACACAAGCAGTTGCTGAAGAACTCATCAACCATTCTATGGTCATTCAGCTTTTGAAGCAAATTGGAAAAGTGAAAAAGCTTAATAAGTGGGTGCCATATAAGCTGACTGAAAATCAAGAAAACCGTCATTTTGACATGTTGTCTTCTCTTATTCTGTGCAACAACAGTGGATCATTTCTCAATTGGATTATGACATGCGTGAAAAGTGGATTGTATGTGACAACCGGTAATGACCAAGTCAGTGGCTGGACTGAGGAGAAGCTCCAAAGTGCTTCCCAAAGCCAAACTTGTACTAAAAAAATGTCATGGTTACTGTTTGGTGGTCTGCTGCTGGTCTGATCCATTACAGCTTTCTGAATCTGGGGAAACCATTACATCTGAGAAATATGCTCAGCAAATTGATGAGATGCATCGAAAACTGCCATGCCTGCAGCCAGCATTGGTCAACAGAAAGGGCCCAATTCTTTTTCATGACCACGCATCGCACAACGAATGCTTCAAAAGTTGAACGAATTGGGCCAGGAAGTTTTGCCTCATCCACCATATTCACCTGACCTCTCACCAACCACCACTTCTTCAAGCATCTTGACAACTTTTTGCAGGGAAAATGCTTCCACAACCAGCAGGATGGAGACTATGCTTTCCAAGAGTTCGGTGAAGCCTGAAGCACAGATTTTTACACTACAGGAATACCCAGACTTATTTCTCATGGGCAAAAAGTGTGTTGATTGCAATGGTTCCTTTTTGATTAATAAAGATGTGCCTGAGCCTAGCTATACTGATTTAAAATTCAAGGGCCAAAACTGCAATTACTTTCGCATCAATTTAATACATTATACTTCCTATTATGTACTACAGAATATAGTATATTTATTTTTAATAGAGTATATTGGAATATAATAATTATTTTAAGATTATTGTGTATATTTTTATAAATTAATTTTACTCCATACTAATTATCTTGGCAAATATTACTATCCCCACTTTATAGATGAGGATTCTGAAACTCAAAGCAGTTGAATAACTCTTTTCAGTTCCTAAGTGGCAAACTAGAATAGAGTCCTCTGTGGTTGAACTTCAAAACCCTTCTCCTAGCCATTTTGCTGGTTTGTCTCATCAGTGCATTAGCATTTGAAGATCATTCCTATACACATTAAAATATCGTTTACTCTTCTAAACACATTCTGCACTCACTTAAGCAGTTTCTATGCACCCCTTGCAGAAAAGGGTAGACTTTTCCCCAAAAGTACCATGAACAATAATACCAGAGCATGTGTAAGGGGGCACAAGAGAAATTCAGAAACTTGAGAATAAATCTCTTTCAAAATAAAACCACAGTATCTTTAATCAAGGTCTGGCAATCATCATATCATTTCTCTGAGACTGGTATTGGTAAATGTGGGCTATCCCACCAAGCCTTTAATGCTTGTTAGAAATGTATCCAAGAAGTTGACTAACAAGGCAATTCATGCAGTACAAACAGGAATCTGTGATTCTTTCCCCCATTACCACAAACATAGTTACTGCCCTGAATTTGCTTTAAAGACAGTGAGAGAAATTGTAAGAGCACTGAAAATGGGACGGTAAATAATAAATAGGGACTACCCCTCCAAAAAAAAAACAAAGGTTAACAAATTTTTTCTGAAGGTAAAACCTATTTTCAATTTACAACAATTCTGAAGCTTGATCTGGAGGCATGCAATGAATGAGGTGACTTTCAAGGTCTGCCTATTATGGAAGGGGGAGTTCTCTTCCACCTATAGAAAATTAAGCAGCTGATAATGATATCTCCTGGTATGAGATTTAAATAATAAAATCAAGCCAAAAACTTTAAATTGAAATCTAATTTCTCCCATTACCCCAGCACATTCATATCAACTCTGCTCCAATGGCATTCTTCTCACCCAGCAAGACAAAGATCATCTTCTCAGCAGCCAAACTCAGAAAGGCAAGCTACTTTCCTTCCTTCCTGACTTTCCCTTCAGAACTCATTCAAAGGGAAGACAAAGGACCTGTGGGTGGATGGGAGTTGTTTTGTGCCTGGGCCATAGGGATACTTTATTTTTCTTAAAAAAGATTATCTCAACATTACTGTAGCCAAAAAATAAATAAAAAATAAAAACAAAACCCTAAAACAAATATCCGAGGCAGTTTAAATTAAAAATACAAAGGACTGAGATATATTTTTAATTTCTTCATAATTAGTTTACAGATTGGACTGCACTGAGACTCCAAAAATCAGCAAGCTACTTGGGGATAAAGGCTATTGCAATTATCAGGAGCAAGCCAAATGCTACCTTTTGTTCTTACTAAAATCTTCTCCTTTAAAAAAAAATCTCCTAGCAAATGATTTTCTATTTCCTATTTAAAGAGGATTACATAGCAAACACCACTAGTGGCTGGAAAGCAAAGAACTTTCCATCGTTTTATTACCTGCCAAATACAAATTAGCTCATTGTGGTTAATTCCTGCCAGGAGACCCCTTTCCTGGCTGCCCATCAGGCCAATGGGGTATGGCAGGTTGGTTCCTGCCTGGAGTCCTTCTTAATCAGGAGGCTGTCAGATATGCTGCTTGCCCACTGTCTCCGACATCGTGTGGCAGTTCTCGTGTTCGGGCAGTGAGGTTTTGAGCTTGTATTGCCCCAGTAACTAGCTCAGAATTGCTCCTACTTAGGATCACTGTCAAATCTCAGTGGGCATTTGTAAGGTCTTCCTCCAGGTACAAATCAAGAAGCCCTACAAATTTCACTTTGTAATAACTACAGGATACAGAAATTGTATTAGTGCCATTAGATTGAGTCATAGAACTATTCAGAAAGGTTAGCTGGATGTAGTGAAGTCACAGTTAGACTAAGATAAAAAATCACTTTGTTAACATTGAGTATTTCCTCATTGGTAACACTCTATATTAAGGTGCCATTTATAAACAGCTTATTATTATTTATTAATGTGTGAAGCACTTTATAGCATGCTAGATAACAACTTAAATTCATGTATTAAAGATGCACATACATGGTTTAATACGATTTATGTCCTATAATATTCTTTAAAACAGCTTCCCATAGTCTCATCCGTTAAGCATTTATTACTAATGCATTTTATAACATGCTTTATAATACATTATTTGAGCAAGTAGCTGCATTTAGTGATCATTTCATAAATAAGAATAAAGCATTTATAAATGGCACCTTAATTTAAAGTGTTACCTTCCCATTACTAGATAGCTGCTCACTATTCATCCCATTTTGTGATTATTCTCCAAATGCACCACTTAATAAAACAGACACTAAGTTCTATTTTCCCTTCATCTGATTAAAAGTTTATTGAGTCATTTCTTCCATCTGCTTTCAGATGTTGCTAGCTTGGAGGCTTTAGTGCGATTTCTGTTGAAACTGAACTTTCAATTCAACAATATTTCTATGAAGATTATAATAGTAAACACAGAGAACTACTCACCATGTTAGACAGCGCCTGCTGTTTGGACTCCTTGTAAAATTCAATTTTCCGACTAGAAAGAACAATCCAGGAAGTAGTCCAGTTTTTCCTTAGGAGAGAAAAAAGCAAATAAAAAGCAGTATTACTTGAAGAAATTAGCACAAATATTGCATAAGCAACATGTGGAATAAGTAGAGACTATCTCTTTTTTAACTAGAATTCCTAAAAGTCTTTTTCTTTATTAAAATCTATAGGTGGTATGGAATATGTATAATAATAAAAGATTCTGTAGTTTTTAGATCATGGCATTTACAGTAAAAGTTTCATTTGTAGATCCTCCTCAAATCTTTTTCAGATATTAAAAATCCAACTTCATGTATCCATGTCCCCCACTCCCTAAAAAGCTGTTCCTACAGCAAACTAAAAAGAGAAATCAGAACATTGTCCTTCATTGTTCAGTTCACTACAGTTCAGTCGCTCAGTCATGTCTGACTCTTTGAAGCCCCATGGACTTCAGCATGCCAGGTTTCCTTGCTCAAACTCATGTCCATCGAGTCACTGATGGCATTCAAACATCTCATCCTCTGTCATCCCCTTCTCCTCCTGCCTTCAATCTTTCCCAGCATCAAGGTCTTTTCCAATGAGTCAGTTCTCATCGGGTGGCCAAAGTATTGGACTTTCAGCTTCAGCATTAGCTCTTCCAATCAGGACTGATTTCCTTTAGGATTGACTGGTTTGACCTCCTTGCAGTCCAAAGGACTCTCAAGAGTCTTCTCCAACACCACAGTTCAATAGCATCAATTCTTTGGTGGTCAGATTTCTTTATGGTCCAACTCTCACATCCATACATGACTGGTGGAAAAACCATAGCTTTGACTATATGGACTTTTGTCACTAAAGTAATGTCTCTGCTTTTTAATATGCTGTCTAGTTTGTCATAGCTTTTCTTCCAAGGAGCAAACATGTTTTAATTTCATGGCTGCAGTCACCATCTGCAGTGATTTTGGAGCCAAAGAAAAACATCTGTCACTGCTTCCATTGTTTCCCCATCTATTTGCCATGAAGAGATGGGACCGGATGCCATGATCTTCATTTTTTGAATGTTGAGGGTTTTTTTTTTTTTGTCTTTAAAAAAATTTTTTATTGGAGGCTAATTACTTTACAATATTGTGGTGGTTTTTGCTGAATGTTGTTTTAAACCAGCTTTTTCACTCTCCTCTTTCACTTTCATCAAGAAACTCTTTAGTTCCTCTTTGCTTTTGGCCACAAAGGTGGTGTTATCTACATATGTGAGGTTATTGATATTTCTCCCAGCAATCTTGATTCCAGTTTGTGCTTCATCTAGTCTGGCATTTCGCATGATGTAATCTGCATATAAGTTAAATAAGCAGGGTGACATATATACAGTCTTGACATACTCCTTTCCCAATTTGGAAACAGTCCGTTGTTCCATGTCCGCTTCTAGCTATTGCTTCTTGATCTGCATACAGATTTCTTAGGCGGAAGATAAGGTGGTCTGGTATTCCTATCTCTTGAAATATTTTCCAGTTTGTTTTGATCCACACAGTCAAAGGCTTTAGAGTAGTCAATAAAGCAGAAATAGATGTTTTTCTGGAATTCTCTTGCTTTTTCTATGATACAGTGGATGTTGGCAATTTGATCCCTGTTTCCTCTACCTTTTCTAAATCCAGCTTGACCATCTGGAAGTTCTCAGTTCACATACTATTGAAGCCTAGCTTGGAGAATGTTGAGCATTACTTTGCTAGTGTGTGAAATGAGTGTAACAGTGAGGTAGTTTGAACATTCTTTGTCATTGGAATGAAAACTGAACTTTTTTAGTCCTACGGCCACTGCTGAGTTTTCCAAATTTGCTGGCATACTGAGTATAGCACTTTAACAGCATCATCTTTTAGGATTTGAAATAGCTTATCTGGAATTTCATTACTTTCACTAGCTTTGTTCATAGTGATGCTTCCTAAGGCCCACTTGACTTTGAACTCCAGGATGTCCAGGATATGCTCCTTCATTGTGACATCTCTTCATGGGTTTAGTACACATCAGAGTCTTGAAAACTAACCAGCTAATCTCTCACTGTCTAGCTCACAATATTTTTCAATGTTGAAACTCAACAGAAAGCAAAAATGAAAATAAAAGGAGTCAAATGTTTTTTTTTTTTCCTTTTTTGCCAGTCAAACTAGCTAGAACTATAAGGAATGATACCAAGGGCTACTTATTGAGAGTGTGGAGAAATGAATTCTCCCATACAATTTTGGTGGAGTTCAAACATTTTTTCAGGAGTGAATCTGGCAATATGTTTTTAAAAAATATTTTTAAATGTGTATATCTTTCAATTGAACAAGTTTATTACTATGAATTTAAACTGATCCTACAAATAATCTTATAAGTTAAGGCTCTCTGCCCAAGAATGAAGTGCATCATTTCTTAAGTCTGCATGTAAAATATCAAAAAAAGAGAGACAGGTTATGAAAATTGCATATTATGGATTCATATAAGGAGCTAATTAACCCTGTCTTGTAGAAGAATCCTGATAAGGGAAGTTTTCAATGTCAATCATAATATAAGATATAGTTCAAAATACCATACTGCACTATTTATCTATGACTGTCTTCACCCATCCCAGCCCCTTCTGATTATTAATTCCCATTCATCAGAAGTTCAAACATTATGTTTTTAAATATGTCTTCCGTGACTTCCTCACACAGCACTTAAGACATATTGAAAATAATATTTTGTAAATTTCACTTCTCTCTTTCCCCCATTAAATAAAAATCCCCAAACCAACAGAAAATACTTTATATTTACAAAGATACCCCCAGTGACAAGCAATATGAATTGGAAAGAGTAGGCGATAATTATATATTTGTTGAGTTAATGATTAAACTTAGGCATGGGGGTATAAAAAAAATTGGATATAACAACAGTTAAATCAGAAAGTGAAACCCCAACTTTGATTGCCCTTTGCATTGCATTGTTACTTAAATAACTAGATCTGTATAAGTTTGTGTCATGAAGAATACCCTTCGATTAGATGGTAAAACATTAAGGAGATTAATATACATTAAGTTTCTATCTATTACATCATGTTGCTGATGTTTGCTTTGGTTTAACACTCATTTTTGAATAGCTGAATTCATTTTACAAAAGTGATTTTTTTTTAAAAAAGGTTACTAAAAGACTATTCTGGGCAATATAAAACTACACAAAAATATGTTTTAAATGACCATTTAAGATCTTTGTATAATTTAGTTCCACTTTCCTCATAGACTCTAGAGGTTTGATTGAAAGAACAGTTTTGATTCAGTCAAGTTAACATTTACAAGACTAGGTGGCTCTTACATGCTTGAAGCTTTCCTACTTATACACCATTGTATTAAAAATGAAAAACAGAAACAAAACACACATAATGTGTATGTTTCAACATGCAAATACGAACTCTATGTTGTTGGACCCACTTGTCTTCAAATAGTCACTTTTTCAATCAGATGACAATAAAGATGGAAGAGCAGGAATAAAAACACATAGACCTTTTTCTTCCTTTGCTTTAGTTCCTATTTCTCCTTTTATTTACCACCAGCAGCAAGATGAACTGAAGCATCTGTAGCCTTCTTCTGACAGAGGTCTTAATATTAGATGATCCAAGATAGAGTAAGCATTGGCAGGACTGCTGATCTAGACTGGGCATCTTTGTTATCTCCACCCCTCACTTTTACCATATGTAACCAGCAAGAATGGAATATCCTCAGACATGACAAAATCTTTATTTAACCTGCCTGTTATATTTCCTACTATATTTTTAATCTCCTGGCAGGAGATATTCTATACCTTATTTGCTTCCTATCTATAGCAAGCCCTGGATAAACGGTTCTGATTTGATCTGTTTCAGATGTTGATCGTTTATAGAACGTGTTGGCATTTTTCCCTTCCTTAAACTTGGAACTGGAATTGGTTAGAAATGAAGTTGCATGAAATTCGATTATCTCATGGTTCTCAGAACTTTGAGCTGCTGTAAAGAGTTCCCTCTTAGGTGAATCTGATGAACAGGCTGAAGAGGGTAGGAATTGTACGTGTTGTAACTTTGGTAATATAAATTGCTCTGGTACTTTACATACAGTGTAATTTCTTTTTGAACTTATAAACTACAAATAATATCTATGAATACAAGGGATTTTTCCAACTTGTTTAAGATAATATCATTTCAAAAGGAAGAACAGAATGCTGGTTTATAACATTTCAGATGCCCCAATTTTAATTCAGTTTTTCATGATCTCTTTTAAAATAAGAATTAACATAAATTATTTTGAGTAGTATAAGTTTGATCGTCTAGTGGAGATTTAGCTTCTCAAAAATATGATGAAGATATTATATCCACTTACTAGTACAGAAAATAAGATTCAGAGTGTTTAGGTA
Source organism: Bos indicus x Bos taurus (assembly GCF_003369695.1). Lineage (NCBI taxonomy): Eukaryota > Metazoa > Chordata > Mammalia > Artiodactyla > Bovidae > Bos > Bos indicus x Bos taurus. The sequence continues at coordinate 53,425,803 of NC_040077.1, forward strand.
ACTTACTTAAGGCTACACATTTAGAGACAAACCCAGTTTCTCTGATTCTGAAGCCTATAATCTCTTTACTAATTTATATTGTGTTTTTTAGATTAAGGAGTATAGGTGTGCTTCATTTTATGGTGCTTAGCAGATATCGCATTTTTTACAAACTGAGGTTTCATGGCAGCCTTGCTTCAAGCAAGACAAAAGTCCAATAGCATTTGTTCACTTCATGGCTCAGTCACATATTGGAAATTCTCACAATATTTCAAATTTTACATTATTGCGTTTGCTATGATGATCTGTAATAGTGATCTTGATGTCATTATTGTAACTGTGTTCGGGCGCCATGAACTATGCCCATATAAGACAGCTAACTTAATCCATTGGTTGTGTGTGTCCTGAATGCTCTACTAACTGGTCTTTCCCCAACTTTCTCCCTCTCCTCAGGCATCCCTATGCCCTGAGACATGTCAATACTGAAATTAGGACAAAGAGTAACTCTGCTGCTGCTGCTGCTGCTAAGTCGCTTCAGACGTGTCCGACTCTGTGCAACCCCAGAGACGGCAGCCCACCAGGCTCCCCCGTCCCTGGGATTCTCCAGGCAAGAACACTGGAGTGGGTTGCCATTTCCTTCTCCAATGCATGAAAGTGAAAAGTGAAAGTGAAGTTGCTCAGTCGTGTCTGACTCTTAGCGACCCCATGGACTACAGTTTACCAGGCTCCTCCATCCATGGGATTTTCCAGGCAAGAGTACTGGAGTGGGGTGCCATTGCCCTCTCCTGAGTAACTCTATAACAGCCTTAAAGTGTTCAAGTGAATGGAAGAGTCACATCTCTCTCACTTTAAATCAGAAGCTAGTCGTGATTAAGTTTACTGAGGCAGGCAAGTCAAAAACTGAGACAGGCTGAGTACTATGCCTCTTGTGCCAAAGTTAACCAAGGGAAGTCAAAGTTTTAAAGGAAATCAAAAGTGCTAATCCAGTGAACACATGAATGATAGACAAGCAAAACAGTCTTATTGCTGATAATAGGGAAAGTTTTAGTGGCCTGGATAGAAATCAATTCAGACACAACACTCCCTTAAACCAAAGCCTAATCCAGAGCAAAGCCCTAACTCTCTTCAATTCAGTGAAAGCTGTGAGAGATGAGGAAGCTGCAGAAGAAAAGTATGAAGCCAGAAGAGGTTGATTCATGGGGTTTAAGGAAAGAAGCTTTCTCTAAAACATAAACAGACAAGGTGAAGAAGCAAGTGCTGATGTGGAAGCTGCAATAAGTGATCCAGATGACCTAGCTAAGAACATCAACGAGAGGGTTGCACTAAACAACAAATTTTCCATGTAGACAAAACAGTCTTCTGTTGGAAGAAGATGCCATCCAAGACATCCATAGCTAGAGAAGAGAAGTTGATAACTGACTTCAAAAACCTTAAAGCACAAACTGACTCTCTTGTTAGGGGATAATGTAGCTGGTAATTTTAAGTTGAAGCCATTGTTCATTTACCATTCTGAAAATCTTAGGATCCTTAAGAATTATGCTACAGATAGGATGACAAATCATGGGTGATAGCACATCTCTTGACAATATGGTTTATTGAATATTTTAAGTCTAGTGTTGAGATCTACTGCTCAGAAAAAAAGATACCTTTCAAAATATTATTGTTCATTGACAATATACTTGGTTACTCCAGAGCACTGATGAAGATACGCTATGAGATTAATGTTTTTATGCCTGCTAACACAACATCCATTCTGCAGCTTATGAACCAGGCAGTCTTATTATATCAAGAAATACTTTTTGTAATGCTATAGCTGCCATAGGTCATGATTCCTCTGATGGATCTGGGCAAAGTAAACTGAAGACCTTCTGGAAAGTATTCAATATTCTCCATACCATGAAGAACATTCCTGATTCAGGGGAGGAGGTTAGAACATTACCATTAACAGGACTTTGAAGAAGTTGATTCCAACCCTCATGAATGACTGTGAAGGGTTCATTCAAGATTTCAGCAGAGGAGTGAGTGCAGATATGGTGGAATTAGCCAGAGAACTAGAATTAGAGGTGGAGCCTGAAGATGTGACTGAATTGTTACAATTTCATGAAAAACTTTAAGGGATGAAAAATTGCTTCTTATGGATGAGGAAAGAAAGTGGTTTCATGAGATGGCATCTATTTCTGGTAAGTTTCTGTGAAGATTGTTTAAATGACAAAAAAGGATTCAGGATATTACATAAGTGTAGTTGATAAACCAGTGGTAGAGTTTGAAAGGACTAAATCCAATTTGAAAGAAGTTCTACTGTGAGTAAAATGCTTTTAAACAGCACCGCATGCTACAGAGAAGTTGCTTATGAAGGAAAAGTCAATTGATGTGGTAAACTTCATTATTTTCTTGTTTTAATAAGTTGCTGCAGCAACTCCAACCTTTAGTAATCACCACCCTGATCAGTCAGCAGCTATCAACACTGAGGCAAAACCCTCCACCAGCAAAAAAATATTATGACTCACTTTTTTGTGAGTCATATTGAGGCTCAGATGATGATCATCATGTTTTAGCAATACAGTATTTTTGAATTAAGGTATATACATTGTTTTTTTAGACATAATGCTATTAGATTATTAATAGACTACAGTGGAGTATAAACATAAATTTATATGTTCTGGGACACCAAAAATATCATATGATTCTCTTTGGTGCCTTATTCTCTTTATGGAGGTGTCCTGGATCCAAACCAGCCATATCTCCAATGTATGACTGTATCAGTTTCTTGGTTAAGGAGATTGTCCATGTCAGCTTTCACCTTAGTTTTGGTCCTAAATCTCAAGTTATAGAAACTAGAGTGCAGAGCCTATGGCAAGGTACAAGTCATCTGGACTGCCTTATTTACTATTTTACCTAATGATAATTAGAAGGATTGGCCAAAGGCCCACTACTCTCAAGCGCTTTTTTTCTCTTGGGAATTGAACTGATTTAAAGGAGGCATGGACTGTCACCCCCACCCCGCCCCCTGTAGCTCAGCTTTAAAGAATCCACCTGCAATGCAGAAGATGCAGGAGACATGTGTTTGATCCTGGGGTCTGAAAGATCCCCTGGAGGAGGGCCCGGCAACCCACTCTAGTATTCTTGCCTGGAGAATCCCATGGACAGAGGAACCCGGGCTGCAGTCCATAGGGTCGCAAAGAGTCTGACACACTGAAGCAACTTAGCATATATCAAAAGGAGTTAATGATGAGCCTTTCAACTGCTTGGAAGAAGCCAGAAGCAGGGGTGTACTTCTAACTATGACACCACCTCTGTCTCTTTCCTGCTAGGGGGTTATTCTGGTTTGTGATGAGCAGACTCACATGTACTCGGTAGGGAGTCTAAAACCAGAAAGTGTTTCAAAAGCCTCTCATGTAGGAGTGACTGAGAATTCACCTACTGGGAATATCTTTTACCTTATGACATAGGTCAGGACCTTTATCCTCTGAATAAAGACTTAGCTATTTTCTTCACAATATCTTTCAAGTCAATTCCCCATTTGATGTGTTTGGCCCTCTGTGTCACCTAAAATTCTCAGGATATCAGCA